>NC_142801.1:47353499-47503635 GCF_049724085.1 Artemia sp. Qi Xiang Cuo | reverse complement strand
AAGGTTGGAATATTTCAGTAGTGTTTGGTTGTGGTTTACTTTGTCACAGTTACATTTTCTTGATTTTTCAAAGTTCATTTGAATTTCTTTCATTGAAATGCAAGAGTTGGAATATTTCAGTAGTGTTTGGTTGTGGTTTACCTTGTCACAGTTAACATTTTCTTGATTTTTCAAAGTTCATTTTGAATTTCTTCCGTTGAAATGCAAGAGTTGGAATATTTCAGTAGTGTTTGGTCGTGGTTTACCTTGTCATGGTTACATTTTCTTGATTTTTCAAAGCTCATTTTGAATTTCTTTCAGTTGAAATGACAGAGAGTTGGACTATTTCAGTAGTGTTTGGTTGTGGTTTACCTTGTCACAGTTACATTTTCGTGGTTTTTCAAAGCTCATTTTGAATTTCTTTCGTTGAAATGCAAGAGTTGGAATATTTCAGTAGTGGTTGGTTACGGTTTACCTTGTCACAGTTACATTTTCTTGATTTTTCAAAGCTCATTTTGAATTTATTTCATTGAAATGCAAGAGTTTGAATATTTCAGTAGTGTTTGGTTATGGTTTACCTTGTCACAGTTACATTTTCTTGATTTTTCAAAGTTCATTTAGAATTTCTTTCGTTGAAATGCAAGAGTTGGACTATTTCAGTGGTGTTTGGTTATGGTTTACCTTGTCACAGTTACATTTTCATGATTTTCAAAGTTCATTTTGAATTTCTTTCGTTGAAGTGCAAGAGTTGGACTATTTCAGTAGTGTTTGGTTGTGGTTTACCTTGTCACAGTTACATTTTCTTGATTTTTCAAAGTTCATTTTGAATTTCTTTCGTTGAAATGCAAGAGCTGGACTATTTCTGTAGTGTTTGGTTGTGGTTTACCTTGTCACAGTTACATTTTCTTGATTTTTCAAAGTTCATTTTGAATTTCTTTCGTTGAAATGCAAGAGTTGGAATATTTCAATAGTGTTTATTTGTGGATTACCTTGTCACAGTTACTTTTTCTTTATTTTTAAATGTTCTTTTGAATTTCTTTCGTTGAAATGCAAGAGTTGGAATATTTCAGCAGTGTTTGGTTGTGGTTTACCTTGTCACAGTTACATTTTCTTGATTTTTCAAAGTTCATTTTGAATTTCTTTCGTTGAAATGCAAGAGTTGGAATATTTCAGTAGTGTTTGGTCGTGGTTTACTTTCTCACAGTTACATTTTCTTGATTTTTCAAAGTTCATTTTGAATTTCTTTTGTTGAAATGCAAGAGTTGGAATATTTCAGTAGTGTTCGGTTGTGGTTTAACTTGTAACTGTTACATTTTCCTGATTTTTCAGTTCATTTTGAATTTCTTTTGTTGAAATGCAAGAGTTGGAATATTTCAGTAGTGTTTGGTTGGGGTTTACCTTGTCACAGTTACATTTTCTTGATTTTTCAAAGTTCATTTTGAATTTCTTTCGTTGAAATGCAAGAGTTAGAATATTTCAGTAGGGATTGGTTGTGATTTACCGTGTCACAGTTACATTCTCTTGATTTTTTTCAAAGTTCTTGTGAATTTCTTTCATTTAAATGTAAGATTTTGACGATTTAAGTAGTGTGTCGTTATTGTTTACCTAGTCACAGCTAAATTTTCTTGAGTTTTAAAATTTCATTTTGAATTTCTTTAGTTGAAAATTACTAGTTGGACTCTTTCAATATTGCTTGATCGTGGTTTACCTTGTCAAAGTTACATTTTCATAATTTTTCAAATTTCATTTTGAATTTCTTTAGTTGAAATGCAAGAGTTGGAATATTTCAGTAGTGTTTGGTTTTGGTTTACCTTGTCACAGTTACATTTTCTTGATTTTTCAAAGATCATTTTGAATTTCTTTCGTTGAAAAGCAAGAGTTGGAATATTTCAGTAGTGTTTGCTTGTGGTTTACCTTGTCACAGTTACATTTTCTTGATTTTTTCAAAGTTCATTTGAATTTCTTTCATGGAAATGTAAGAGTTGGAATATTTCAGTAGTGTTTGGTTATGGTTTACCTTGTCACAGTTACATTTTCTTGATTTTTCAAAGTTCATTTTCGAATTTCTTTCGTTGAAATGCAAGAGTTGGAATATTTCAGTGGTGTTTGGTTATGGTTTACCTTGTCAGAGTTACATTTTCCTGATTTTTCAAAGTTCATTTTGAATTTCTTTCGTTGAATTGCAAGAGTTGGAATATTTCAGTAGTGTTTGGTTTTGGTTTATCTTGTCACAGTTACATTTTCATGATTTTTCAAAGTTCATTTTGAAGTACTTTCCTTGAACAGCAAGAGTTGGAATATTTAAAGTGTGTTTGTTTGTGGTTTATCTTGACACAGTGACATTTTCATGATTTTGCAAAGTTCATTTTGAATATATTTCCTTGAAATGAAAGAGTTAGAATATTTCAGAAGTGTTCGGTTATGGGTTAACTTGTCACAGTTACATTTTATTGATTTTTCAAAGTTCATTTTGAATTTCTTTCATTGAAATACAAGAGCTGGAATATTTCAGTAGTGTATGTTCGTGTTTTAACTTGTCACAGTTACATTTTCTTTATTTTTCAAATTTCATTTTGAATTTCTTTCATTGAAATTCAAGAGCTGTACTATTTCAGTAGCGTTTTTTTGTGGTTTACCTTGTCACAGTTACATTTTATTGATTTTTCAAAGTTCATTTTGAATTTCTTTTATTGAAATGCAAGAGTTGGAATATTTCAGTTGTGTTGGTTGTGGTTTACCTGGTCAAAGATACATATTCTTGATTTTTCAATGTTCTTTTTGAATTTATTTAGTTGAAATGCAAGAGTTGGAATATTTCACTAGTGTTGGGTTGTGGTTTACCTTTTCACATTTACATTTTCTTGATTTTTCAAAGTTCATTTTTGAATTTCTTTTGTTGAAAAGCAAGAGTTGGAATATTTCAGTAATTTTTGCTTTTGGTTTACCTTTTCACATTTACATTTTCTTGATTTTTCAAAGTTAATTTGAATTTCTTTCGTTGAAATGCAAGAGTTGGAATATTTCAGGAGTGTTTGTTTGTGGTTTACCTTGTCACAGTTACATTTTCTTGATTTTTCAAAGTTCATTTTGAATTTATTTCGTTGAAATGCAAGAGTTGGAATATTTCAGTAGTGTTTGGTTGTGGTTTACCTTGTCACAGTTACATTTTCTTGATTTTTCAAAGTTCATTTGAATTTCTTTCGTTGAAATGCAAGAGTTGGACTATTTCAGTAGCTTTCGTTTGTGGTTTACCTTGTCACAGTTACATTTTCTTGATTTTTCAAAGTTCATTTTGAATTCATATCGTTAAAATGCAAGAGTTGGAATATTTCAGTAGTGTTTGGATGTGGTTTAACTTGTCAAAGTTACATTTTCTTGATTTTTCAAAGTTCATTTTGAATTTATTTCGTTGAAAAGCAAGAGTTGGAATATTTCAGTAGTGTTTGCTTGTGGTTTACCTTGTCACAGTTACATTTTCTTGATTTTTCAAAGTTCATTTGAATTTCTTTCATTGAAATGCAAGAGTTGGAATATTTCAGAAGTGTTTGGTTGTGGTAAAAATCATGAAAATGTAACTGTGACAAGTTAAACCGCGACCAAACGCTACTGAAATAGTCGAACTCTTTCATTTCAACGAAAAAAATACAAAATGAACTTTGAAAAATCAAGAAAATGTAACTGTGACAAGGTATACCACGACCAAACACTACTGAAATAGTCCAACTCTTGCATTTCAACAAAAGAAATTCAAATGAACTTTAAAAAATCATGAAAATGTAACTGTGATAAGGTAAACCACAACCAAACACTTCTGAAATATTCCAACTCTTGCATTTAAAAGAAAGAAATTCAAATGTACTTTTAAAAATCAAGAAAATGTAACTGTGACAAGGTAAACCACAAGCAAACACGGCTGAAATATTCCAACTCTTGCTTTTCAACGAAAGAAATTCAAAATGAACTTTGAAAAATCAAGAAAATGTAACTGTGACAAGGTAAACCACAACCAAACACTACTGAAATATTCCAGCTCTTGCATTTCAACGAAAGAAATTCAAAATGAACTTTGAAAAATCATGAAAATGTAACTGTGACAAGGTAAACCATAACCGAACGCTACTGAAATATTCCAACTCTTGCATTTCAATGAAAGAAATTCAAAATGAACTTTGAATAATCAAGAAAATATAACTTTGAAAAGGTAGACCACAACCAAAAACTACTGAAATAGTCCAACTATTGCATTTCAACGAAAGAAATTCAAAATTAACTTTGAAAAATAAATAAAATGTAACTTTTAAAATTAAAACCACAACCAAAATCTGCTTAAAGATAAAAAAAATTGAATTAAAATTAATGAATTAAACATTAACATTGAAAAATCAAGAAATGTAAATGTGACAAGGTAAAACACAACCAAACACAAATGAAATATTCCAATTGTTGCATTTCAACGAAAGACATTCAAAAATGAACTTTGAAAAATCAAGAAAATGTAACTTTGACAAGGTAAACCACATCCAAACACTACTGAAATATTCCAACTCTTGCATTTCAACGAAAGAAATTCAAAATGAACTTTGAAAAATCAAGAAAATGTAACTGTGACAAGGTAAACCACAACCAAACACTACTGAAATATTCCAACTCTTGCATTTCAACGAAAGAAATTCAAAATGAACTTTGAAAAATCAAGAAAATGTAACTGTGACAAGGTAAACCACAACCAAACACTACTGAAATATTCCAACTCTTGCATTTCAACGAAAGAAATTCAAAATGAACTTTGAAAAATCAAGAAAATGTAACTGTGACAAGGTAAACCACAACCAAACACTACTGAAATATTCCAACTCTTGCATTTCAACGAAAGAAATTCAAAATGAACTTTGAAAAATCAAGAAAATGTAACTGTGACAAGGTAAACCACAACCAAACACTACTGAAATATTCCAACTCTTGCATTTCAACGAAAGAAATTCAAAATGAACTTTGAAAAATCAAGAAAATGTAACTGTGACAAGGTAAACCATAACCAAACACTACTGAAATATTCCAACTCTTTAATTTCAACGATAGAAATTCTAAATGATCTTTGAAAAATCATGAAAATTAAACTGTGACAAGGTAAACCACAACCACCCACGACTGAAACAGTCCAACTCTTGCATTTCAACGATAGAAATTCAAAATGAACTTTGAAAAATCAAGAAAATTTAACTGTGACAATGTAAACCAGAACCAAACACTACTGAAATAATCCAACTCTTGCATTTCAACGAAAGAAATTCAAAATGAACTTTTAAAAATCAAGAAAATGTAACTGTGACAAGGTAAACCCTACGCAAACACCACTGAAATATTCCATCTCTTGCATTTCAATGAAAGAAATTCAAATTAACTTTGAAAAATCAAGAAAATGTAAATGTGACAAGGTAAACCACGAGCAAACACTATTGAAATATTCCAACTATTGCATTTCAAAGAAAGAAAATCAAAATCAACTTTGAAAAATCAAGAAAATGTAACTGTGACAATGTAAACCATAACCAAACACTACTGAAAGAGTCCAACTCTTGCATTTCAACGAAATAAATTCAAAAATAACATTTAAAAATCAAGAAAATGTAACTGTGACAAGCTATACCAGAACCACACACTACTGAAATATTCCAACTATTGAAATTAAACCACATAAAATCATAATTAACTTTTAAATCTCAAGAAATTTTAACTGTTACAAGGTAAACCACAACCAAACGCTAATGAAAAATGCAAACACTTCAATTACAAATAAATAAATTAGAATAACCTTTGAAAAATCAAGAAAATTTAATTGTGACAAGGTAAACCACAGCCAAACACTACTGAAATATTCCAACTCTTGCTTTTCAACGAAAGAAATTCAAAATGAACTTTGAAAAATCAAGAAAATGTAACTGTGACAAGGTAAACCACAACCAAACACTCCTGAAATATTCCAACTCTTGCATTTCAACAAAAGAAATTCAAAATGAACTTTGAAAAATCAAGAAAATGTAACTGTGACAAGTTAAACCACAACCTACCGCTACTGAAATATTCCAACTCTTGCATTTCAACAAAATAAATTCAAAATGAACTTTGAAAAATCAAGAAAATGTAACTGTGAGAAAGTAAACCACGACCAAACACTACTGAAATATTCCAACTCTTGCATTTCAACCAAAGAAATTCAAAATGAACTTTGAAAAATCAAGAAAATGTACCTGTGACAAGGTGAACCACGAACAAACCCTGCTGAAATATTCCAACTATTGCATTTCAACGAAAGAAATTCAAAATGAGCCTTGAAAAATCAGGACAATGTAACTGTGACAAGGTAATCCACAACCAAACACTACTGAAATATTCCAACTCTTGCTTTTCAACGAAAGAAATTGAAAATGAACTTTGAAAAATCAAGAAAATGTAACTGTGACAATGTAAACCACAACCAAACACTACTGAAATATTCCAACTCTTGCATTTCAACGAAAGAAATTCAAAATGAACTTTGAAAAATCAAGAAAATGTAACTGTGACAAGGTAAACCACAACCAAACACTACTGAAATATTCCAACTCTTGCACTTCAACGAAAGAAATTCAAAATGAAGTTTGAAAAATCAGGAAAATGTAACTGTGACAATGTAAATCATAACCAAACACCACTGAAATATTCCAACTCTTGCATTTCAACGAAAGAAATTCTAAATGAACTTTGAAAAATCAGGAAAATGTAACTGTGACAATGTAAACCATAACCAAACACTACTGATATAGTCCAACTCTTGTATTTCAACGAAAGATATTCTAAATGAGCTTTGAATAATCATGAAAATGTAACTGTGACAAGGTAAACCATAACCAAACACGACTGAGATAGTCCAACTCTTACTTTTCAACGAAAGAAATTCAAAATGAACTTTGAAAAATCATGAAAATGTAACTGTGACATGGTAAAACACAACCAAACACTACTGAAATAGTCCAACTCTTTCATGTCAACGAAAGAAATTCTAAATGATCTTTAAAAAATCAAGAAAATGTATCTGTGAGAAGCTAAACCATAACCAAACACTACTGACATAGTCAAACTCTTGAATTACAAAGAAAGAAATTCGAAATGAGCTTTTAAAAATCTTGAAAATGTAACTGTGACAAGGTAAACCATAAGCAAACACTACTGAAATAGTCCAAATCTTGCATTTCAACTAAAGAAATTCAAAATGAACTTTGAAAAATCAAGAAAATGTAAGTGTGACAATGTAAACCACGAACAAACACTACTGAAATATTCCAACTATTGCATTTCAACGGAAGAAATTCAAAATGAACTTTGAAAAATCATGAAAATTTAACTGTGACAAGGTAAACCACAACCAAACACAACTGAAATATTCCAACTCTTGCATTTCAATGAAAGAAATTCAAATGAAATTTGAAAAATCATGAAAATGTAACTGTGACAAGGTAAACCACAACCAAACACTACTGAAATATTCCAACTCTTGCATTTCAACAAAGGAAATTCGAAATGAACTTTGAAAAATCAAGAAAAGGTAACTTTGACAAGTTAAACCACAACCGAACGCTACTGAAATATTCCAACTCTTGCATTTCAACAAAAGAAATACAAATGAACTTTGAAAAATCAAGAAAATGTAACTGTGACAAGCTAAACCACAACCAAACACTACTGAAATATTCCAACTATTGCATTTCAACGAAAGAAATTAAAAATTAACTTTGAAAAATCAGGAAAATGTAACTGTGACAATGTAAACCACAACCAAACACTACTGGAATAGTCCAACTCTTGCATTTCAACGAAAGAAATTCAAAATGAGCTTTGAATAATCATAAAAATTTAACTGTGACAAGGTAAACCACAGCCAAACGCTACTGAAATAGTCCAACTCTTGCATTTAAACAAACGAAATTCAAAATGAAATTTTAAAAATAAGTAAAATGTAATTATGACAAGTTAAACCACAACCAAACGCTACTGAAATATTCCAACTCTTGCATTTCAACAAAAGAAATTCAAATGAACTTTTAAAAATCATGAAAATTGAACTGTGACAAAGTAAACCACAACCAAACACTACAGAAATATTCCAACTATTGAATTTCAACTAAAGAAATTCAAAATGAACTTTGAAAAATCAAGAAAATTTAACTTTGACAAGGTAAACCACAACCAAACACTACTGAAATAGTCCAACTCTTGCATTTCAACAAAGGAAATTCAAAATGAGTTTTGAAAAATCAAGAAAATGTAACTGTGACAAGGTAAACCAAAACCAAACACTACTGAAATATTCCAACTCTTGCATTTCAACAAAGGAAATTCAAAATGATCTATGAAAAAACAAGAAAATTTAACTTTGACAAGGTAAACCACAACCTAACTCTACTGAAATATTCCAACTCTTGCATTTCAACAAAAGAAATTCAAAATGAACTTTGAAAAATCAAGAAAATGTAACTGTGACAAGGTAAACCACGACCAAACACTACTGAAATATTCCAACTCTTGCATTTCAACGAAAGAAATTCAAAATGAACTTTGAAAAATCAAGAAAATGTAACTGTGACAAGGTAAACCACAACCAAACACTACTGAAATATTCCAACTCTTGCATTTCAATGAAAGAAATTCATAATGAACTTTGAAAAATCAAGAAAATGTAACTGTGACAAGGTAAACCACAACCGAACGCTACTGAAATATTCCAACTCTTGCATTTCAACGAACGAAATTCAGAATGAACTTTGAAAAATCAATAAAATGTAACTGTGAAACGGTAACCCAAAAGCAACCCCTCCTGGGATGGGTTTGGGGGGCCGGAGATGGCATGTGGGGGTCTGGGTGGGCCTTTGGGGCGCCGGGAGGGCCTTTGGGTGCCTGGGGGACATTTGGGGACCAGTGGAGGGCCTTTGGGGCAAAGGGAGGGCCTTGGGGGGTCTGGGGGGCACTTGAGGACCGATTGGTCCTTTGGGAGCCCGGTGGACCTTTGGGGCCGGGGGAGGGCCTTTGGGGGTCCGGGGGGCCCGTTGGGAGCCTGGGGGACATTTAGGGACCGGTGGAGGGCCTTTGGGACCCTGTTGGTCGTTTGGGAACTCGATGGGCCTTTGGGGGGGGCCGGGTATGGCATTTGGGGGTCTGGGTGGGCCTTTGGGGCGCCGGGCGGGCCTTTGGGTGCCTGGGGGACATTTGGGGACCGGAGGAGGGCCTTTGGGGCACAGGGAGGGCCTGTGGGGGTCTGGGGGGCACTTGAGGACCGATTGGTTCTTTGGGAGCCCGGTGGACCTTTGGGGGCCGGGGGAGGGCCTTTGGGGGTCCGGGGGCCAGTTGGGAGCCTGGGGGACATTTGGGGACCGGTGGAGGGCCTTTGGGACCCTGTTGGTCTTTGGGGAACTCGAGGGGCCTTTGGGGGGCCCGGGGATGGCCGTTGAGGGTCTGGGGTGGGCCTTTGGGGGCGCCGGTGGCCCTTTGGGAGCTTGGGGGACCTTTGAGTGTCCGGGGGGGCAGTTGGGGGCCTGGGGGACATTTGGGGCCTGGGGATGGCCTTTGGGGGTCTGGGTGGGCCTTTGGGGGACCGGTGGAGGGCCTTTGGGAGTTTGGGGGGCTTTGAGGACCGGGGGCTTCCTTCGGGGTTGGGGTAGGAGGATTGGAACCCTTTGGGGTTGGGTTAGAGGACCTCACAACACTGTTCAAATGAAACTTGTGTATTATAACGACCACAGAGTTTCACCTTTAAATTCTCTTCTAAAATCTCTTCAAAAATCTTCTTTTAAAATGTCTCTATCTGTTTCGCCGAAATAGTTCCATAACCTGTCTAAAACGGTTTCGCCCAAATTATCCCTAAACGTAAATTCAGCGTGTTCCATTGTTATTGGCATCTCTGTGCTAACGCATTTCAAATTAATAGGAAACCTGATTCCAGCGCTAAAACAATTCATCGCTAAGATGTTTCTTGCCTAATTGTTTCCGTGGCCTTTGGTTATTAATATCTTTTGGAGTTCGACCAAAAGAGTTGTTCCCGAGGCAAAGACATTAATGACTTGGATCTATTCCTGGAGAAATGTTTCTAGGCGAAAATTTTTAAAGTCTGACAGATGATGTCATTGATTGATTGATCTGTCAAGAAAGGGAAATTAATTTGTTGTTTCTAAGGGGAATTAATGATTCACGATAGGTGAATTGAGGTCGACAGCACAGGTGTTCCAAGGTCGATGTTGTTGTAAGTGCACGCTCTCAGCGAATGTCAAGGTCGTTGTTGTTGTTGTGAAATTTAGGTCATTGATCCGATTACGCAATCTTTCTCCCTAGGGACTCTATGACCATATTGTTTCATAATTCCCCACGCTCGTGAATCAAAAATTCCACCATCGATTATGTAAATCACCCCTCGTGCCATTACACGTGGTCAAACAACAACAGATCGATTGTCCTTGACACACCCCCATTAGACTCGATCGATAATCCTTTGAATAAATTATGTCCCTTCAGCAGTAAACTAAATTGTAGATGGCAGCAGGGGTGAGGGACACGAGTATAAGATAGCATTCTACTCACTTGATGCCTTTTTTATGCTCTTTCCAAATATAATAATCAGATTTGTCGGAAATGAATTTTACCCCCACCCTATGTATACCGATTCAGGGTATATATTTGCATAGTAGGGGGGAGGGGGGGGGTAAATTTTATTTCTAATGTAAATGAGAGGTAATTTAAACTTAACCCCCCCCTAATGTGCATAAGAAAAGCATAATATGGAAAGAGCATAAAAAAGGGTATCGAGTGGTATGTTTACTTTATTCGTAACTCAATAATATGAACTGCGAGAAATTTACTGAATAGAGAGCTAGCCAAAAGTAACTAAAGTAGAATTTTACCGCCTAAACTAGACTTGATGCTAGGCTAGCCTGAATCAAAACGTTGACTCGCAATACGAAGTTATTTTTTAAGTATAGCTTTCCATTCATTGAGACGAAGAAACGGCATAAATACCTTTAATCCTTATTTTCATTAATATATCCTCCTAGCGCTTATAATCCAACTATCCTTTGATGAAAATAACTCTACCAGACTTGAACACTCTGCTCTGAACAAAAACAAAATTCCGAAAACCAAGAGTATTCTATTCCCTTAACAATTGTCACCGAAAAAGGACAAGGAAAGATAAAAAAAAGACTGCTAATATCTTTAGATGCGTCAAACATGGTATGTTAAATGCCGATAAAAACCAAGATAAGAATCTTAACTGACAGAAAAAGGATATTGATATATAGGCTATCTACATTGACGGTTTTCCTTCCGGTTTTTTGTCTGAAATTTTTTTTTTTTTGTAAAATAGTGCCACTTAGCAAAAAAAGTGCCACTTTTGCTAAAAAGTGTCCTAAGGGTGCCCCGAAAAGTGCCATTTAAAAAAAAAGTGTCAAAAGTGACACTAAAGTGTCACCGGTGGCAACCCTGGGGACAGGAACTGGATGAACAGTCTACCCTCCCTTATCCTCCGCCATTGCCCATGCTGAAACTTCGGTAGATTTAGCTATCTTTTCTCTACACTTAGCTGGGGCCTCCTCAATTTTAGGAGCCGTAAACTTCATTACCACTATTATTAATATACGACCTCAGTCAATATCTATTAACCGTATGCCACTCTTGGTATGGGCGGTAGGAATCACAGCCGTCCTCTTACTTTTGTCCCTACCTGTTCTGGCAGGAGCTATTACCATATTGTTGACTGATCGTAATTTAAATATTTCTTTCTTTGATCCCGCAGGTGGTGGAGATCCCATTTTTTTATCAACATCTATTTTGGTTCTTTGGTCACCCTGAAGTGTATATTCTAATTTTACCTGGATTTGGTATGGTTTCTCATATTATTAGTCAAGAAAGAGGAGAAAAGTAAGCATTTGGCACGTTAGGTATAATTTATTCTATACTTGCTTTCTGAAGTCTTGGTTTTGTTGTCTGGGCCCATCATTTGTTTACCATAAGTATAGATGTACATCTCCGGTCCTATTTCATTCCTGCAACTTTAATCATCGCGATTCCCACTGGAATTGAAATTTTCAAATTGATTGGAACTGTCCACGGAACACGACTTACTATAACCCCATCTATTCTATGAGCCGTGGTTTTTGTCTTCTTATTCACAGTAGGGGGTCTTACTAGAGTTGTCCTTTCGAACTCTAGAATTAATATTGTACTCCATTATACTTACTACGTTGTTGCTCACTTCCACTACGTCTTGTCGATAGGGGCCGTATTTGCTATTATGGGAGGATTTGTACTCCGATTCCCCCTTATGACTGGACTGAGAATAAATCAGTTTCTTCTTAAGGTGCATTTTTTATTATATTTTTAGGGGTATACTTAATCTTTTTCCGGCAACATTTTTTAGGTCTCTCCGGGATACCACGCCGCTATGCAGATTACCCTGACACATATGCTTCATGGAATGTAATTTCTTCATTAAGAAGAGTTATATCTATAGTTGCCTCACTTATATTTATTTTTTGCATCTGGGAAGTTATGATTACCAAACGAATTGATCTTTTTTCACTAAACTTAAGATCGAGTGTAAAGTCGAATCACCCACATCCACCTGCTGACCAGTCTTACGAAGAGATTACTATAATTTCTGGTAAAGTGGCAGAAACGTATATGCGTTGGATTTAAGTTCCACAGATGGGGGACACCTTTAAAAATGTCTGAATGATTTCAACTGGGTCTGCAAAATGGAACTTCATCTCTAATAGAAAAACTTATTTTTTTTCATGATCATGCCCTATTAGTAGTGCTTCTTATCACTTCGCTTGGTGGGTTCTTCCTAGCCGCGTAATTTTACAATAAGTTTCTTCATCGTTATCTACCTGACGGAAAAGCGATCGAGACAGTACGAAACGTTACTCCTACTTTGATTCTAGTGGCTATCGCCTACCCCTCCATTCGCCTTCTTTAATTAATCGAAGAAATTCATAACCCCACCCTAACAATCAAGGTAACGGGACACCAATGATATTGGTCTTATGAGTACTCTGACTTTGATGATACTCAATTTGACTCTTACATAATCCCTTCAAATGAGCTCTCTTCTGGTATATATCGTCTGCCTGATGTGGATAATCGCATACCCGTCCCCTATAATCAAGCTATCCGTATAATGATTACCTCAGATGACGTCCTTCACTCGTGAGCCGTAGGTATTAAAATGGATCAATCCAGACTTTCCGACTTGATCAATCCAGACTTTTAGTAAATATACCCGGAGTATTTTACGGACAATGTTCTGAAATTTGTGGCTCTGGACATAGTTTCAAGCCTATCGTAATTGAGACTATTAAAGAACGAGATTTCCTCAAATGACTTGAGTTACAAATTTCATATGGTGGCTGAAATTTAAGCGGTAGCCTCTTAAGCTTTCTTATGGTAATTACCCTCTATGGATATAGAGATTTAGTTTAGTAATAAATATAAGTTTATCAACTTTAAGAAGCCAACGGCAGTCTCTTATCCCTCAAATACTACCACTTCCTTGAATTATAGTCTTTTTTGCCTCTATACTCCTCCTATGAACTCTTATAGCTCTGATCTTTTTCATCTATCAGCCGCAACCGATATCTCCTACTAGGACGCTATTTAATCAAGTTGTTTCCCCGAATTGAAAATGATAACGAATCTATTTTCAGTATTTGATCCGACTTCCTCTTTTTTATCTAATTGATTGATAATGCTGACCCCGCTTTTATTTATAGCAGTGGCTTTTTAGCTAGTCCCCTCACGAGCTCAATTTTTAACTAGAAGAATCTTGAATGGGTTAGATCGAGAAATATCCCTACTTATAGGGACAACTAGAATCGGATCCAACATTCTAGTAATTGCCCTTCTTTTGTTTATTCTATTTAATAATTTTGTTGGCTTATTTCCCTATATTTTTACTGCCACCAGACATTTAGCGGTTACCTTGAGATTAGCAGTACCCCTGTGGGCTTCTTCTGTTATTTACGCTTGAGTTACGGAGACTCTGAATGCCTTGGCTCACCTCGTCCCTCTGGGAGCACCAGCACCCCTCACGCCCTTTATAGTACTAATTGAAATTATTAGAAACCTGATTCGGTCTATCACTCTCTCTGTACGACTTGCAGCCAACATAATTGCCGGTCACCTCCTTCTAACTCTTTTAAGGAGCCAAGGCACCATAAAAAATATCTATATCGCCATAGTCGTAGTATTTACGCAAATTGTTCTTTTAGTGCTAGAATTTAGTGGCTATTATCCAGTCCTACGTCTTTATGACTCTAATGACTCTCTATGCAAGATAATAAAGAATAAATTAAATCACCCCTATAATTTAGTCTACGTTAGGCCATGGTCCATGGCCTCAGGCTTGGGAACCTTTGTGATGACTTCAGGATTTGTCAAATGGTTTCACGCTTTTGACAGAATATTGTTAATCACAGGGATAATTACAGTTATAATTGTCTCCTATCAATGATGACGTGATGTCTCACGAGAGGCTACTTTCCAAGGAATACATTCAAGTAAGGTTGGCTTCGGCCTACGATGGGGAATGATTCTCTTTATCATTTCTGAGGTTTTCTTTTTTGTATCCTTTTTTTGAGCATTTTTTCATAGAAGTTTACCACCAAATATTGAAGTTGGAGCTCTATGGCCACCAATCGGGGTGGAAAGATTTAACCCATTTCAAGTACCTTTGCTTAATACAAGAATTCTTTTAGCTTCAGGAGTGACGGTAACTTGAGCCCACCATACACTTATATAGAATAATTTTGATGAATGTCTACAAGGACTTTTGCTGACTATTCTTGTAGGGGTGTACTTCTCATTACTACAAGAATTAGAATATATAGAAACCCCTTTCACTGTCGCAGATAGAATTTACGGATCTACGTTTTTTCTAGCAACAGGCTTTCATGGCCTTCATGTACTTATTGGTACTATTTTCCTTGTAATTTGTGCAATATGTCATGCTAAGTGCTACTTTTCCCCCCAACATCACTTCGGATTTGAAGCTGCGGCTTGATACTGACACTTTGTGGACGTTGTTTGGTTATTTCTTTATCTCTCTATTTACTGATGAGGAGAATAGGATCTTTCTAGTATAGATATTATACTTGACTTCCAATCAAGAGAACTTGATAGGGAAAAATGGTTCTTTTCGTTTGATTAAGAATTGTAATTATTGTCTTTGCTATATTAGCCCTAGGGGTCCTAGTAAATAAAAAAAACCTCTCTTTATCGTGAAAAGAGTTCTCCCTTTGAATGTGGCTTTGACCCGTTAAATTCTTCTCGCACCCCTTTTTCCATTCGATTCTTCGTAATTACCTTAGTTTTTCTTATTTTTGATGTAGAGATTACCCTTCTTCAACCTGTAGTATTTCTGAATATTTCAATTATAAGAACTTATTTAGTTATTTTTTTTTCTTTTATCCTTACCATTGGACTGCATTATGAATGAATTAAATAAAAAAAACAAGTTTTTTTAACTTAAAGTAAGGAACGACTTTAAAAATTAAAACGACCAGAAATTATTCCGTATATGAAGGGGGCTGTCCCCCTCCTTCCGTATCCCCCATTCCGTATATGAAGGGGGCTGTCCCCTCCTCAACGCCTCGCTCTTTACGCTAAAGTTTGACTTTCTCACAACTCTATTTTTTTAAACAATAAAAAAACTTTAGCGTAAAGAGCAAGGCGTTGAGGAGGGGGACAGCCCCCTTCATATACGGAATGGGGGATACGGAAGGAGGGGGACAGCCCCCTTCAAATACGGAATAATTTCTGGTCGTTTTAAGTTTTAACGTCGTTCCTTACTTTCAGTTAAAAAAACTTGTTTTTTTTATTTAATTTTTGAACGTTTTTGAATTAATGCAGGTTTTGATTTTGGCTCACCGTACATGAATAATTAAAACAAGATTTGCATATTATATTTGGTTAAATGGCTTTCTCGAAACTTGTTTAATTTTATTTACGAACGTTTTTATTAGTAATAAATATACGTAACTTAGAATTAACTTACGTAACGAACTTCTATATTCATAAATTTTTAACACGTATATTAGGGGGTTCGCCCCCTAGTCAATACCCTGCTCTTTAAACTATAGTTCGAATTTTTTTTCCAGTTCTTTAAAAATGACCTCTTAATCACAATCAGTTGGTCAGTTGAAAAACTGTTTTTTTTTATTTAATTCCTGATCTTTTTCTTTAATAATGCTGGGAAATCCGGCGCCCCCGTCATAGCAATGCCCCTTCCCCCCTGAAAACTTCCTTCATGGAAAGATCCATCCATATAGCCCCCGACCCTCTCCTTCCCCCGCCTACCAGAAAAAATCTCCTCTGAAAAAGTCTGTATACTTCCCAATAACCAATACTATATGTTAACATTGAGTAAAGTTCATAACTTTCAGCCCTCCCCCTGGGGCCTTTGGGGAATCAAGTCATCCTAAAAGACGTTTTTATCATATTTTTGACCATGCTGAACAAAATGGCTATCTCATAATTTTGATCGGGTGACTTTGGGAAAAAAATAAGCGTGGGAGGGGGCCTAGTTGCCCTACATTTTTTTGGTCACTTAAAAAGGGCACTAGAACTTTTAATTTCCGTTCCAATGAGCCCTCCCACGATATTCTAGGACCACTGGGTCGATACGAACACCCCTGGGAAAAAAAAAACAAAAAAAAAACAAACAAACAAACAAATAAACACGCATCCGTCATCTTTCTTCTGGCGAAAAATGTAAAATTCCACACTTTTGTAGATAGGAGCTTGAAACCTCTACAGTAGGGTTCTCTGATACGCTGAATATGATGGTGTGATTTTCGTTAAGGTTCTGTAACTTTTAGGGGGTCTTTCCCCCTTTTTTTCGAAAATCAGCCAAATTTTCTGAGGCCCGTAACTTTTGATGGGTAAGACTAAATTTGATGAAACTTATATATTTGAAATCAGCATTAAAATCTGATTCTTTTGATGTATCTATTGGTATCAAAATCCCGTTTTTTAGAGTTTCGGTTACCATTGAGCCGGGTCGCTCCTTACTTACAGTTCGTTACCACGAACTGTTTGAAAGAAGGTGCCCTTAGATGAATTAAGTAAATAATAGCCTTATGAGACTACCCTATAAGGAGAATAGTTTAAATAGAACATTGGCTTTGCATTCTGAAAGAGGATATTCGTTCTCTCAGAGTAAGACTTGATATATCAAGTCCAGTTTCAACCTGAATTTAGGCCTATTGGCCCTTACTATTTAGCAGAAGCTAATAAATAGAGCTTCACTGTTGAAGAGCGAGGGATAACCCCTGCTAAGAGGCAAGAAGAACGAAAGGGAGCTGCTAACTCTCCAACCGAGTAGTTAAATTCTACTTGTTGCCTATTTATGTAGTATAGATAATACAATACATTTTCAATGTATAGACAGACATGTGCCTTTTAAATATTTCCAGGAATAATCCACCCCAACATCTTCAGTGTTGTGCTCTTGCTAAGCTATGGAAATAAATAAGTAATAGGGGAAGAAGAGAGCCTAAGATAAGTACCTTATATGGAGAAGATAACAGGAATGAAAATAAAGATGATCCCCACAATCTATTCTTATAAATCATGGATGGACCTATTTCTTCTACTCGCCCCTAATCCCCCTTATAGAAAGGAAGTTCCCCCGCACGCAAAGGGGTTGAACTAATATACCCTGTAATGAATGGCAAAAAAGTATGCTTCCTAAATAGTGTCTTAAATTAAAACTATATAATTTAATAAAGTAGGGTAGTACAACCCCCATCTCAACGAAAGATAAAAGCATAATTTTTTCAAATCCCCCTAAAATCGGTGTCGTTAACCCCAGAAAACCCCAGTAAAACAAATAACCCCGTATAACAGCCCCCCAATAAAGAATAAAGAGGGAGACTAAATAGTCCCCCTCTTCATCCTTATACTGACAACTCAGGTTGTAATTATATGAACAAAGACATATTAGGGCAATTCGAGATGAATAAACTCTCGTCAAAAGGCAAGAAATCAAGGAGGCACACTTGTGCCTCTATAAAGAGGCGACACACCACAATGTTAAGTGATTTTAGGTCCTAGAGGTCGCAGAGACACGGCGGTAATTGCATTTTGTAGCACAAGCTCAATCTAAGAAACTTGCAAAATTTCATTCTCCTCCGACTTTATCTTCATGGGGTAAACTGGGCCGGAAGTTTGGACCCTCCCACCACAGCCCCCCTTTAACGTTGTCCGATTGGGCTGAAATTTAGAGGTTAAGCTTTCCTAGGCCCCGGGAGCTTATCCTCGAAATTTCAGCTCAATCCGATCACTCTTTCCCTGTTTTCAAAAAACCAAATATAGCCACTTAAAATTCATCTCTTTTTTTTTTCTTAGCCACGCCTACAGGCCACAGTTGGCCACGGATCCGGTTGAATGAGGACTCATTCGAAGCAGAATTCGACCTGTTAGGGTCTTTTGACATTTTCAGACCGAAAAAATTATCCCCCGAATGTACATTTACGAAAAACCACGTTTTCCTATATTAGCCCCTGTTAATTTTTCCCACCACCACCCCCCCTGTAACGTTGTCCGATCAGGCTGAAATTTAGAGGATAAGCTTTCCTGGGACGTGGGAGCTTATCCTCGAAATTTCAGCTCAATCTGATCACTGCTTCCCGGTTTTCCAAAAACCACATATCAAGATTTTTGGGAATTTGCTTGCGTCGAAAATAGCTCCAATTTGCTAAACAACTATTACTATTGTGTTTGTATAGTCCAGCGGCTGATAATCCAGACTTTCAGACGGAAAACCCGGGTTCGATTCACCATCAGAGCAACTTTTTTATATACTTTGAAAAGAAACTCAGTTTCTTTTTTAAATTATTTGAAAAAAATTACGTTTTCTAAAGAGTTAAAGAGGCTGAGTTACAAGGTCGACCCTTAAAACGTACAGGGATTAGGAGGCACAGTTGGGGGGCTGTTAAAGAGGCTGAGTCACAAGTTCGAACCTTAAATCGTACAGGGATTAGGAGGCACCCAGTACGACGTGATTCGAGTATTCAGGAATTAAAAGCCTTAACACAAGAATGTTCAAGAGCGGGGGGTTTGGGGGCGGCAGCCCCCCAACTTTATCTCCTGACACGATCAGCTAACAGTTAGTCAAGCAATAATAAGTAATAAACTGTACAAAAACGTGCAGAAATTATTTGAAAAAAACTACGTTTTCTAAAGAGTTAAAGAGGCTGAGTTACAAGGTCGAACCTTAAAACGTACAGGGATTAGGAGGCACAGTTGGGGGCTACCACCCCCAAACCCCCGCTTTCGCAGCCTTTAAATATAAAAAAAATTTCTTTAAACTGAAAGTAAGGAGCGACATTAAAACTTAAAACGAACAGAAATTATTCCGTATATGAAAGAGGCTGTGCCCTCCTCAACGCCTCGCTCTTTACGCTAAAGTTTTTATTGTTTAAAAAAGAGTTGTGAGAAAGTCAAACTTTAGCGTAAAGAGCGAGGCGTTGAGGAGGGCACAGCCTCTTTCATATACGGAATAATTTCTGTTCGTTTTAAGTTTTAATCTCACTCCTTACTTTCAGTTTAAAGAAATTTATTTTATATTTAAAGGCTGCGAAAGTGGGGGCTTTGGGGGGCGGTAGCCCCCCAACTGTGACTCCTAATACCTGTACGTTTTAATGTTCGACCTTGTAACTCAGCCTCTTTAACTCTTTATAAAAGGTAGTTTTTTTCAAATATTAATATAAGGATGCTGGGAATAAATATGAACAATTCTTCTGGGGATTTAATAATTAAGTCCTTTGCGAAAAAGCCCGATAAGAATGGAAATCCCATTAATCTTAGAGGATACCAGAATAATATGACTTGTATATGGAAGTATTTTAGAAACCCCTCCTATCCGACGCATATCCTGTACGCCTAACGAATGAATTACTACCCCCGAACATATAAAAAGGAGAGCCTTGAAAAGTGCGTGAGCAAATAAATGGAAATAACAGAATAGTGTTAACCCCAACCCTAGAGAGAATATCATCACCCCCAATTGGCTCAGCGTAGATAATACAATTACACGTTTTAAGTCATTCTCCCCAAATGCAGCCAACCCCGAAAAGAACGAAGTCACGGCTCCTGCCGTAATGAGCAGGAAACACCCCCCTCTCTCGAATGAAGGTGATAAACGAATTATCAAGTAAATCCCAGCGGTTACTAATGTAGAGGAATGAACCCAGGGGCGCCATTTGGGGGGAGGGGGGCAGGGGTGGGCCATTGCCCATCCTAATTTTCCTGGGGGGCCCAAGCTTCCTCCCAAAAAGGCCTTTTTTTTCTTTTACAAAATATACAGGAACAAAATTACAATTAGCAATTAGTCAAAATTTTGAAACTGCTACATTTATATGTAGATTAACTTAGATAATAGTGAGATTAATAGTGGAACTGGGTCGTCACAGGGTTGCCAACTGGACATATTTTATGTCCAAAGGACATATTTCTATGTGCCTGGATAATGACATAATATGGCAAAAAATGGACACATTTTAGACATCTGGGACATAAAGTGGACACATTTTCCAAAATTATTATGTAAAACAAATTACTTTCATAAAAAAAATGTCATTCATCACCAAATGAGTGCTAAGACCTATATCTACTTATTTTTTAAGCTCTGTATTTATTTTCGGGGTTGCTTGCTCTTCCCTGAAACAAACTTTCTGAAAATGCCTTCAAAATTCTTTCACCTATAAATGGTATTATTGCCCTGATTTTTACCCTGCACGGTCAAGATAAAGGACAAGCTGTCGCCTTTTTCATATAAACTTACTTCCGGCTTCCGAACATCACACAAAAATCTCAATGAAAATTAACAAAATGAAACCTTTCGATTGTTGATGGTCTGAAATCAAAACTAAAGCCAAGTTGTCAGCTTCAATTTGAAAATTTTCATCACGGGAAAGGAGCTGAGAGAAACTTAAGTAAGTAAAAATTTAATGTTAGGTGATATAGCTCAATTATATATATATATATATATATATATATATATATATATATATATATATATATATATATATATATATATATATATATATATATATATATATATATATATATATATATATATATATATATATATATATATATATATATATATATATATATATATATATATATATATATATATATATATATATATATATATATATATATATATATATATATATATATATATATATATATATATATATATATATATATATATATATATATATATATATATATATATATGGGTTATATATATATATATATATATATATATATATATATATATATATATATATATATATATATATATATATATATATATATAAACCCAAAGTTTCTATTATTGCCTTTACGGGTAGATAAGGATCAACGCATGTATAATCATCCGAAAAACGCCCTCTTTGGCTTTACTGAAATTTCCTGTTTTTTTTCCGAAGTTCGATATACTTTAGTAAACTGTCACACCATGGAGGAGTTCTAGGAGTTCTAGTATTTTTCCCGAACTGCTGTGCCGAAAGCGGAAACTGCTACGCAGTTTCGACTTAACATACTAAAAAAAAAACTGTTTAAATGTTGAAAATGAGTTCAATAGTGCTTCAAAGTACAAGAGTGGCTTTTAACCTTTGGGTATATATTTCAGGTGCCTGACTCAGCACCCGAACAATCCATTGCCGTCGCTTTGGGTCCTTCGAACGACGTGGGGGTCGGTCAGACTGAGCTAGCAGAAAACGAGACGACTCAAAGAGACACTGCGCCTGTCACTGGTCAAGACGCACAATTTAAATGAGACACGACTCGAGATGAAGAGAACCATCATGCGAGTGGTCCTACTGATATTTTTTTTTCCTCCTACGATCATCCATGTCAGCCACAGCTACTACGGTACCCTGCACAGGTTTCAGCAAACGGCAAGCTAAGACGGTCATTTAATATTTAGTATTATGGAAATCATCCTTGGCTTGAGCACTCAGTTAAGGAAAACTCGGTTTTCTGTTTCTGCTGAAGACACTTTGGCGGGACGTCCACCCTTCGCGGGCAGAGATACCGAGCGAAGCTTTTCATTGAGACTTGTTTTTGAAGATGGAAGGGCATCTCAAGCATTCTAGAAGAGCATGCAAAAAGTGATCGCCACAGGGATAGTGCAGTTTCGTGGACGAAGTTCAAAGCTATACAAGCCATGGAGATGCAACCCATCGCATCTGTTTTGTCAACGGACAGGAATAAGGAGATGAATGAAAACAGGGAACACGTAAAGGCTTTACCGAAAGTAACGGCCCTACTGGGGCGACTGGGTACAGCCTTTCGCGGCCACGATGAGACTGAATCTTTGGCAAACAAAGGACATTTCGTCGAAACTTGCAATCTTCTCGCCGAGTATTCTCCCACGCTCTTCAACAAGCTACAAAGACGATACGGCCACTATACGTCCCACGAATACCAGAACGATCTAATTTCAGCTATCGGATCTAGGCTTCGGTCTACAATAGTGCAAGAAGTTAAGCGTGCCAAATACTTTGCTGTTCTTGTCGACGAGACTGAAGATAATTCGAAGCAAGAACAGCTCGCCATTCTTCTGAGGTACTTCGACGAGGGAAAAGTACGAGAAAGACCAATAGGATGCTACCATATGAAAATCCTGGATGCTGAGAGTTTAGCCAGCTTCATTCACGACACAGTGGCGAAACTTGGTCTCGACTGGAACTATTGTGTAGCTCAGTGCTGCGACGGAGCAAGCGTGATGAGCGGGCCCTTCTCTGGTGTTCAAGCGCGACTGAGAGCGAAAGCGCCACAAGCAATATAAATTCATTGCCATGAACACAGACTAAATTTGGTCATTGCAAACTGCGGTGAAGGTGTTCGGACAGTTGGCTCATTTTATTCGTTAGTCCAAAATCTGTACACGTTCATTTCCAACAGCAACACCAGACATCAGCTTTTTGTCGAGTCCCAAAAGGCCAATCAACTGCCAGTCCTGTAATTAGAAAGGAGTGCTGTGACAAGATGGTCATACAGGCATCGATCAATAACGAAGATAAGACTCCGATATGAATGTGTTCTGGCTCTACTGTCTGCAGTCAGCGAGGGAGCTGATAGTGAAGCTCGAGCAGAAGCAGCTGAGCTCCAGAGAAAAATGGAATCTTTCACAGTTATATTCCAGTTGCTCTATATGGAAGCAATTTTGAGGAGGACAAACTCCATTTCTGAGCAGCTTCAGGCAGTTGATCTGGTAATATCTGGGTCTCGCACCTTGATTCAAGCAACAAGGAAGGAAATAGCTGAACTGCGCTCTGACACTTCATTTGCATCGCTTTTGGAGAAGGCAAAAGAGTTTTCTGAAGGTCTTGAAATTGAAGTACCTGACGTGAATGGACCCGCGACCGGATCCTCCTCTGCGGGTCAGAAGGGACGACCTAGAAGAACCCAAAAAATTTCATGAAAGAATTCAGGACCACTTCGACGTTAGGAAAAAACTTTGTTGAATCCGACAATAGAGCTCCAACTCTAGCGGAAGAACTGAAAAGAGAATACCTGGAGACTGTAGATCGTCTGATTGCGGAATTCGACAGACGGTTTACAGATAACCTTCCAGTGCTCAGTAAACTTGAAGCTCTGCACCCCAGCTCTACCAAGTTCTTGGATGCAGGGCTCCTCAAGCAATTCTCTGAACTTTATTCTGAAATGAACATTGACCAGATTCTTCTTGAGGCCCAAGCTGGTATTGCCAAGCGGTTTTTGCTCGAGGAGGAGGCAAAGCCGAAGAACTTCATGGACGTCATCGATAATATCGAGACACTTCCAGTGGCCTATTCAGAAATTATCAAAGTTCTTCATGTTTCTGCCACACTTCCTGTCACGACAGCCAGAAATGAACGCTTGTTTTCTCGGCGGGAAATAGTGAAGAACTATCTGTGCTCGACCACAGGAGACGATTGTCTCAGACACCTGCTTTTGATCTTTGCAGAGAAGGATTTAGCTAAAAACTTGGATTTTAACCAGCTTGTTGACGACTTTGTAAAGGTGAAACCACGACGGTTCTCCTTGTTGCCTGGAGTGTTCGCTGATCTGTTTCAAAATTTTGTTGTATTTTTTGATTTCTTAAATATACTTGAGAGAGCAAAGTTTTGCATCGTCATAGCCGGAGCGTGACTCCGACTTGGACTAAAGTATTTACTGTAAGCAGCGAGCTGAAGAATTTGGCTACAGAATATACTTTAGTCAAAGCGTGAGTTTCTACAGAGGTTCGGCTTTCGTCAAGTTATAGGTTTAGAAAAGTGGAAGATTCCCAAACGGCTGTTTTTTTAACATCGCACATACCGTTTCCGCTTTCTTCAGATATCTGGCCTTTTCCGAACCTATGGCATAAGAGCGAAAGAAGGAAAGGCAAAGCAATTGAGACCATTTCCTTAATTTTTACGGTAACTCCCACGGAAGGCAGTTTTTTTTTTATAAAGCTAGAGGCATTTTTTTTATACAAGCCTGCTTCGGGGCCCATGTCGATTGCTTGCCCACCCTAAGGTTTGGCTGAAATGGCACCTCTGAATGAACCAACGAAGAAACAGGTGTAGGAGCTGCCATAGCTGCAGGTAATCATGCGGAAAAGGGAAGCTGAGCTCTCTTAGTAAAGGAAGACACAATAAAGAAAACTATGACTGATGAAGAAAAGTATCTTAAAAATTCATAATCACAACTATTTGAATAAAATATTAGCCCCAATGATCATAAAATCAATACATCTCCTCCCCGGTGTCTTAAAACTGTGTTTATTACTCTAGAAGAGGAAGCATAATTTTTGTAAAATATAATTAAAAGGTAAGAAGTAATCCTGAGCCCGTCCCAACCTAATATTAATCTTAATCCGTCTGATGAAACAATTAGCAAAATTATGGATAAAATAAATCCTAACAATATATATATATATGAAACGACCCATAAAAACCTCCTCACTCATATAATAAGAAGAGTAGATTACCACTTGAGAGGAAATAAGGAGCACTAAAAAGATAAATGATATGCCTAATCAATCTGAACATATTTGATAATCTAAATATAAGAAAGATATCTTCAATAAATAAACCTCATCTAATATGAATAATACAAATGAACAACACATAGCCACCGCTCTAATGGCCAATAACATATATCTTAATACAAAATATAACAATACTGTCAGAAATACTCTCCTTTAGCTCCACAAACTAATGTTCTTTTAAACTATAACAGTAAAGAAAAATCAATCCTAACAAAGGAATGAAATGAGCTCTTCTGATTAAATATTCTTTCAGGCTCTAGTTTAGCCACCTAGAAATATAAAGGCTACCTCAGTGGCTGGTACTAGAGTAAAGGTAAATGCAATAGCAAGATGAAAAAAAAAACATAGAGTTCCGGGTAAAACCACTATCAACCAATCTAAACTAAAAACGCCAATGAAGAAATATATTTCGGAAAAAAATTAGCCGATGGGGGGAGTCCTGTGTTGAAAAAACTACGACCGAGCCGCCAAAAACATAAATACGGAAGAAGTGAAATTGTTCTACAAGTCAACAAGAAACTACGACTTCAAATACGCGTATAAAATAGGTAGCTCAAATAGAATAACCCAGAAGAAAAGATCCCGTGAGAAACCATCATTAAAATTGATCTAGTATTAAGGTAATAACCAGATGTTAATATAGCTAAATAACAAATGACAAATGAGCTACGGAAGAATAAGCAATTAAGGATTTAACATCAGATTGTCGGAGACAAATTAAACAACTGTAAGTTCCTCCTAACCTGCAGACTCTTATTATTACAGTTTCACTGTATATATTTAACCCTTGAACTAAGTAAATACCATAACTCCCCAGTTTCAAAAGAATGGCAGCTAGTACCATGGAGTCGGTGACTGGTGCTTCCACATGGGCCCTAGGAAGTCAAATGTGAGTAAAATAAATAGGAAGCTTGACTAAGAATGACAGAATTACTAACAAAAAAATTGCGCCATCTCTAAAATCGCCCCAGAATTGCAAGATAGATGATGAGTAAATGCTTGTGTGAGCAATAATAATAGAAAGAAGGAGTAAAGAAGAAAGAAGTGTATAGAACAAAAAATAGTAGGAAGCAGGTAGCCGTTCCGGTTAGTAGCCCCACCCGAGAATTAAGATAACTGTAGGAATTAAAGAGCATTCAAAAAACACGTAAAATCCAATAAATGATTGAGTAGTAAAAGTCAACCATAAAAGGATAAAAAGAGTTAATAAAATAACTCTATAAGTTAGAGGCCAATTTGGCTTAAGTCTGATGACTATAAAAAAACACACCCCCGAGCTCAACGTCAGGAGAATAATTCTCCACCCTAAATGGAATTCCAATATCGATCTATATATGAGTGTTAGATACACTAAACCTGAAGTAAAAAATCCCTTACTCATTTAGAAATTGCACTTGGTCTGAACCGGACAATCGTACTAAAGATACTAGGACCGACAACCCTAAGGCTATTTCGCAAACTGTAATTCTAAGGAAAAGTATATGCATTCATTTTTCTTATATAGTTTAAATATATAAGAAGTCTGAATAATAAAAGGATAAGGAATTCTAATCTGAGTAAAGTCACTAGGAGATGCTTACTTCTTGAAGAAAAGATTAATAATCCTAAGAAAAGAGATAGATAAATTGTTAAAATTGACTGTGTAATTAAAAAATAATATTAGTCTTGCAAACCAAATTTAGAAAAATCTCTCAGTCTTAAAAAGAGCTATGAACATCTTTAACTTCCAAACTTAATATTTTTATTAAACTAACTTTTGATATGCTAAGATTTATCGTTGTCATCTCTATGCTAATTAATACTCCTATTCAACCATACGCTTGCCTTTATTATACCCCTCTTCGTCCAAACTCTTCTAGTTTGCATCTCCTTGAAAGATATTTCCCTATGAATTTCTTTGATTCTTTTTTTCATTTTCTTAGGGGGAATCCTAGTAACATTTATTTACGTCTCCTCCCTAAGTGCCAATGAAAAATTTACTGTTGTATTAACCTCTCTCCTCTGAACCCTACCTACAGCTATCATTTTTCTATTAATCCTAACTGAAACTAAGATACTGATGAGCATTTCATTAGGGTACCAGCGCCCTACCGACTACATAGTGATCAACTTTAATATCAGAAATCTCGCTCTCCTCACCTACTCGTTCGTAGTAGTTTATTTATTTTTGGCTCTCTTGCTGGTTATCGATTTTTATAATGTGAATAAAAAGCCCCTCCGATCCAAAATTTAAACCCGTTAGGGCTTGGGTACTAAAATGTTATCTATACGTAAGACACAACATACCCTGAAAATTGTTAATTCCGCTCTAGTAGACCTACTTGTACCAGCTAATATCTCTATTTGATGAAACTGTGGGTCCTTACTGGGACTCTATCTAATCATTCAAATCGTCACCAGCCTTTTTCTAGCAATCCATTACACTGCAAGAGTTGATTTAGCGTTCTCTAGAGTAGCCCACATTTGTCGGGATGTTAATTATGGTTGGCTTCTTCGAACCATTCACGTCAATGGGGCCTCTTTTTTCTTTATTTGCATTTATTTTCATATTGGTCGAGGAATATATTATGGTTCGTTCCCACTACTTTGAGACGTGAATAACAGGGTTCGCCCTGTTATTCCTAGTAATGGCCGCCGCCTTTTTAGGGTATGTCCTTCCATTGGGGCAAATGTCCTTTTGAGGGGTTCCTGTAATTACAAATCTGGTGTAGGCGGTCCCCTACGTCGGGAATGATGTAGTTCAATGGCACTGAGGGGGGTTTGCCGTAGACAACCCCACTCTTACACGCTTCTTTACCTTTCACTTTTTGATTCCCTTTTTAGTTGCCGGCTTGACCATAATTCATCTTTTATTTCTTCACCAGAGAGGCTCTAATAATCCTCTAGGGATTAATGCCAATATAGACAAACTCCCCTTTCACCCCCACTTTACTATCAAGGATACCGTAGGTTTTATGATTCTTGAATTTCTCCTAGTCGCGCTTTCCCTAACTAGTCCCCATCTACTTGGAGACCCAGACAATTTTATTCCCGCCAACCCACTAGTTAATCCAGCCCATATTCAACCGGAGTGATATTTCCTGTTCGCATATGCTATCCTCCGATCCATTCCAAATAAATTGGGCGAGGTAATTGCGCTCGTCTCTACTATTCTTATTCTCATTTCTCTACCCTTTAAGTTTAAGCCCAAATTCCGAGGCCTTGAATTTTATTCTGTAGCTCAACCCTTATTTTGATCGTGGGTTTCAGTCTTTTTACTCCTTACCTGGATCGGGGCGCGACCTGTAGAGGAACCTTATATTATTTTAGGTCAAATCCTCAAATGTCTCTATTTCTCCTATTTTCTATTTACTCCTGCTATTACTAATACAAACGACAAAATCATCTAATGCGGTCCCTTAGCTCACTAGAGCATCTGTTTTGAAAGCAGAATGGGGTTGATCGTACAACCAGGGATCTTTGGTATTAACCACCTTGACAAAGGCCTCAGTAAAAGCAAAGAAACATTATATATATCGGTAGAAGACTCTTTCAACATAGATATATTTCATATCGATTATCATAATTATTATATCGATAACGAGGATAAGACCCCCGTCTTAAAAGATAGAAGTACACGATAAGAGAGAACAATAAAAAGCTTATCCCCCCGAAAACCACACTGAATAGTAAAGATATAAAAAGAATGCTAGCGTATTCATATAATATAATAAGCGCGAACCCAGCCCCTATGTATTCTGTATTAAACCCCGACACTAATTCACACTCTCCTTTGGCTAAATCAAAGGGAGTCCGGTTAGTTTGCGCCAAAATTGTAATAAATCAGCAAACTCTCAAGGGAAGGCACAAGTATAGTGGTCACCCTAAATAAAAAGACTTAACTAGGTATCCCCCTAAATCAAGATTTTTAAACAGTATTAAAGGGGAAAGAATAATAATGAACAAAGACACTTCGTAAGAAATGGTTGTAGCTCCTGCCCGAATTCTTCCCAGCAGAGAATATTTGGAATTAGAAGATCAGCCGGCCACTATAATACTGTAAACTCCCACTCTTATAGCACAAATGACCAAGAGAAATGATAAGCTAAATTTTGCACCGTAGGATGTGAATGGGATTAATGTCCATAAGAAAAAGGAAAGACATAGACTGAACATAGGGTATAAAATTAGAAACTAGAGGAAGTGAAACTTCCCTGCAGAAAAGTTTGATTCCATCGGAGAACGGCTGAAGTAACCCCCCGACCCCCACCTTATTAGGACCCTTACGTAATTGAATGTAACCTAGTACATTTCCCTATGTACTATAGGGAAATGTCTCCCTATGTCCTATTTCGTTCTAGTAGTGTTAAAAAAGCGACTGAGACTAAGACCATAATTATTTGGAGAAAAATAAAATAAATCATCTATGCCCGTGCTATCAACTAAGGTATCCTTATAAATAGATCCTAAATCTAATGCATTTGTCTGCCAAGTTGATATAAAACCCCAGGAGGTCCTTTCGTACTGTCTTGGATAAGTTTGTCTTTTGAGATAGAAACTAGCCTGGCTTACGCAAGTCTGAACTCAGATTACGTGGGTGTTTAATAGTCGAACAGACTGCCTAACTAATCTGCTGCACCGAGTAGGATCACTGAACCAACATCGAGGTCGCAAACTCTTTTGTTGATTTGGACTCTCAAAAGGAATTACGCTGTTATCCCTAAGGTAACTTGATCCGTATTCATCAAAGGATCAATGGTCATTTATTGATGTGTGTATGTTCTCGAGTGTTTATTCTCCTCTCGACGTCGCCCCAGCCAAACATCCTTTTCTTCCACCCAATTACCCGTCGTTAGATAAAAGACTCGGATATAAAGATCTATAGGGCCTTATCGTCCTCCAAGAATATTTAAGCTTTTTTACTTAGAAGATTAAATTAAAGTTAATTAGGGAGACAGGTTGCCTCTCGTCAGACCATTCATTCCAGCCTTAAATCAGAAGGCTAATGATTATGCTACCTTCGCATGGTCAATATACCACGGCCCTTTAATTAATCAGTGGGCAGGCCCGACCTCCTAAAATTAAGAGGCGATGTTTTTGTTAAACAGGCGGAGGGAAGTTTTGCCGAATTCCTTCCAAAATTTTTAGAACAAATTCTATTACATTTTTGTACTTATACCAATTTTATCACAATGGCTGCTGAATTTTGAAAATGAGCACAGGCTAGTTTGAATTAATCAACTTTAAATTATTAAGTTGATTATTTAAGTGAGCCCGGTTATTATACCCTGGCAACTTTTAAGCCTATTCATATCACTGATGATGATTTGATGTAATTTTTTCTAGAGCTCGTCCCCTAGAAAATCTTCCTTGCGGAGTACCCTAAAGGAGTCGTCTACCAACCAGATATAAAAGTACGAAATATTTTTTACACCGACATTAATCTTAAAGAGAATTACGAAAGAGTCATCTTTAACTAACACAGATCACTTTATTTGGGGATTTGACAATAATGGTCAAGATTAGATAAACCCTGATAGAAAACGTATAATAAATAACTTCTTTGAAATTAATGAGATTTTCCTTCTCAGTACTTGTTTGTAAATAAAGTTCAATTATTTTACTCATGCAATATTGTTTTAAAGAATAATATAAATCAAAGTTTAAGGAGCACTGTAAAGTATCTTCTTTATGTAAGTAAAATGTTTATTCAAACTCCCTCCCCTCTTTCAAGATGAACCTTCCGATTCACCTACTTTGTTACGACTTATCTCTTCAGACAAGAGAGCGACGGACGATGTGTATATTTCTAAGAGCCTTTTTCAGTATATTAAGTCTTACTTCTAAATCCACCTTCTTTACTATCATAAAATAGAGATTCCGTATGAATTTTCATTTTAACTCACCCTCGCCCAGGCATCAGCTACACCTTGATCTGATTTGTTAGCCTAAACTTTTTAAGAAGATATATTTATATAGTCCTCTGAACGACGGTATATAAGCTGCATAACTACCCCGGGTGAATTTTTTCGTGGATTGTCGTTTATGGGGCAGGTACCTCTAGTAGGTTTAAATACCGCCAAATCCTTTGGGTTTTAATACTATTACCCAGGTTAATTAAGAGTGGACTAATAGGGTATCTAATCCTAGTCGTTTAACCATCTAAAAGGTACTTTTACCAAAGAGTTCATGATGAGTACAGATTTCACCCCTGTTAAAGTGAAACGCCCTTGTCTCAAAGCCCCCTTATTAACCTAAAATGTTTGCTTTAGGAAACTGTATGACCGCGGATGCTGGCACAGAATGATCCCCCTATCTTATCGATCGCTATCCCTAAGAAATAGATAATAACACCAATCACTGCACCACTAATCTAAATAAATGTCCTGCACATGACTCGAAGAAGAAGTAAACAGCCCAGCTAGAATCAAACTTTTATTCAAACCCATAAAATGAAAGGATGCATAGCCCGAACTACGGATGTAAAGGAAAACGCTCGAACAATAAAAAAGAAAAGATAATTATATCCTATGTTGACTAGTAGCTAGTAAAAATGCTAAGATTGAATTGTATGGAACCGATACCACAGGTAGAATTGGAAAAACTGTAAAAGCAGTCTAGCCTGCAAGCGGCCGAAACCCATTCTCTGACCCCCATATTAAGTGGACCCACCACATCATAATCTTATTTAACAAAAGAAATCGGCCCTGAATTCCAAAGAGCGTTAGATAAATAAATCTAACTCAGTACAACATTTAGTCGGCCATAGGATTCATTATATTATTTTTGAATACTTACTGGATATAAGAGTCGAATGAATATGATCTAACACCCGGAAATGGCCACTAAATGAAACTGGCACCCAGCATAATATTAGGCCAAGTTAAATATTACACACGAAATGAATAATAAATGATTCACGGAAGTTTATTTGAATACTGGCTCTAATCTATTTATGTTTAAAAGAAGAGCAAAATAAAACTTAAAGGAAAAATAGGGAACTAACCCACCCCTAGGAACCTTAAATCTTCGACGAAAAATAAACTAATTGGCGCACATTTAATCTTGTATGTGAACCAAAATAACATCCAATTGACATTAAACTGTGCACATAATAAAATGATGTGTATATATCAAATGTATGTCTATATATATGCATTTGCGTATTTGTGTATTTGTATGCAGGCTGACTTCGCAGTAAGACCCCCCCTCTCTCGGACATGTGGGCATAACCCCACATGTCCGAGAGGGGTCTTACTTAAGAAGTTAAGCCTGCATACATATATATATTATTTTTATATATACCGTTCTGTATATTGCATTCACCGCTCTTTTATTAGAATAATAAAAGAGTGGTGAATGTAAATTATTTAATCATTTATATATATTAAATTTTATTTAAACCCTCTTAAGAGGGTTTCTATAGTAACACAGAGATACTGATTTATATTTACCCAGGAAGATTTGATGTTCCAGGGTAAATAAAATCATTATCTTATCTAATACAACCCTCTTAAGAGGGTTTAAAATTTAATAGAGTCACAAACTTATTTGTAGTATTTTTATCCTAACACTGCGTGTTAGGATCAAATATACTACTAGTAAGTTTATATCTGTTGTTATATATACATTTTATTAAATTACTTTTTTTATTTAATATAATTTAAATGACGTTCTGCATACTTAAAATTAGTTTAAAATTTTAGGTCCAAAAACCCTTAAAATCACTAAAAATCAGCTTAAACATTACGTTTAAAGAATTTTGTGCACTACTTTTTCAATATTAATGAGGGGTCTATTGAGTTTGTTCCGAAAAATGGCCCTATTCAAGATGCTGCCTTAAATTGTGAGAAATGTAAATTTTAATTCACCCCAATTTTGGCTCCCAAAAACTTCTAAAATGAAAATTCCGACCCCCCCCCCCTAACAGAAAAATGACTTAAAATAAACTAGTAAATTAATCTTACTAAGTACCATGGTTTTCATGGTGATTGGCGTGGTAGTTTAGTTTTTTGTGATACAGATTTTATATACTATTTAAGTGACGCCATATGTTAAGCTTAGACTTAGCCTCCGAGAAAAACTCCTCCGTCAAACTGCTTCATTTATGAAGCGTTCTCGGGGGGGGGGGGGCTTTCTCATCCGGCTGAGTTAAAGGGTAAGCTAAATTAAGCTACTGGGCTCATACCCCAAACATCGATAACTCTCTCTCTAAATAATTAAATGATGAGTCTTATTTTATTCCTACGTCCTTATGGTATCTGCCCACTCTTGAGGAGGTCTGTGGATTAGAATGGAAATAAACTCTTTAAGATTTATCCCCATTATAATTAAAGAAAGAAAGGAAAATAGACTAAAATATTTTTTAATTCAATCGGTAGCCTAAATGATCTTTTTAGCAAGTACACTAAATCAATCATTTTCATTTTAATCCCCCTTGCCTTATTAATTAAGATCGTAGCAGCCCCGTTTCACATGTGAATAGTGAGTATTTCTAAGTCTATATCATGGAAGATCTTAGCCCTCTTAATAAGTTTTCAAAAAATTGGACCCCTTCTAGGGCTAATTATAACCCAATTTACAAACTCCTTTTTTATCCTTGTCAGAGCAATTGTTGGGGGGCTAGAGGGTGTCAGTAACTCCACTATCCGCCTAATTAGAGCTTTTTCCTATATGAGATACTTATCCTGGATTATAATTAATACAACCAGATTTTGTTTAGTATCAAATTATTATGCCAATTAATTAATTATTATTTATATGGTATTAGCCCTATTACAACAGAAGCGGCTATTCTCTCTAACTCAGATAGGTGATAACACCAGACTAACTTATAAGACTTCAATTTCACTCGGTCTCCTCTCTTTGGCCGGGCTCCCTCCTTCCTAGGGTTTTACATCAAATGAATATCTCTAGAAATAAACATCTTATCCCCTTTCATTATCTTGGCTCTTGTTTCATCTTCATATTTCTCAGTCTATTTTTATTTCAAGATTGCTATGAGTTCTCTTCTGTTTCCCTCAGAAATAAAGTCTAGTAACATAGATGTTCTGGCGGTTTTATCAATAAGATTTAATGTCTTACTCCCCCTGTTATTTTTGTAGAGCTTTAAGTTAATCAAACTACCAGCCTTCAAAGCCAGAAATAAGAAATTCTTAATCTTTAATTCTTTTATGTCTTGCCCAGAAGATTGAAGTATATAAATAAATAAAGTATCAGCTTAATAATTTTTATCAGTCCCATCGTACCTATATGTGTTAAATGATTATTAAATTAAATTTTATTCTTATTAATAAAAATCATAATTGCAAACCAAAAAGATCTATATGTGTTTGTATCTACACGCTTTACTGTTTAATGATAATTGAAAAAAATCAGAACCATTAAGCCTAGGGATTGACCATCTTAAGATTTGCAATCTTATATAAATGAGGCCAAAAATAATGCACTAAATAACTGTTTCAGTACCAATATGGTAAACAAAGTAAAAACTTGCAGTGCCTGAAACATGCCACACATAGTATATTGCAACACTTTTTTCACAGTAAAAGAGCAGTACCCAAAAGGAAAAAATAACAGGAGAACTAAAATTGTTATATAAACTACTAAGACCCTTTGGTCATATATTCTTTTTTTAAGCAAAATTTTCAAAAGCACTACTTTTAGGTTCTTTACTGCTCTATTTATCAGGAATGAACAAATAGAAGAAATTGAGTATCCAAACAAAATTTCCAGCCAACCCACTGAGGAAAAGAAGCATTTTTGAGATTTAAATTACCACTAGAAAATGACTATTAAAATGTACAACTCACACTTTGAGCATTTAATTGACTGAACGACAAAAGGAAGATGCAACTTAAGCATAGAAAATAATCAATTAGGCTGCTATGGCTATGGGCATATAAACTAACCCGTTACCAAAAGAACATTTAATGAAGTTATGCTGATAAGCATACAAAGGTGGGATTAGACCCACCCTCATTATAATTTGTATAGAACTAAGTGAATCATTCTGTGGAAGCCTCTAGCAAACAACTAGTCTTCGGACAAACTTGCTTTTTAATGAATGAATGGTTTATTTTAAGACAAATACTCAATAGCTCAAATAGCCAAATTTGCATTCTCATCAAATAAATATAAAAATCAAAAATAACATGATCAATAGCTACATAAAACAATGTCATACTGTATACTTGTTAGTCAAATATTTGGGCAAAATAAAAATTATTTTTTCAAAGGAAGTAGTTAAGCTAGTAAGCTAGGAAGTAGTAGTAGTTAAGCCAATCCCTGAAACTTTCATTCATCTGACTTTACTATTTCCTTTAAAATATCAAAGAAAGTTTGCAAGAAAGTGATTATTCCTTAATATCAGGATAAACCTGCAGACCCAGCTTCTATTTTTTACAGTTATGCAATGGCAGAATTACATTAGTAAACTAACTGAATATGCCAATGATATCAACAGCTAAAAGTGTACAATTTAAATTCTGTAAAACTAAAGCATGCTCAGTCCTCAGTAAAGTACTAATTTTCAGAATTCTACAAATCTAGAGAAATATTTTAAGTAAGTTGATTTCAGCTAGTTTTGCAGACACGAGTTGCATAGGCTGCAAAGCAATAACTTTGTTTGTTCTAAACTTCAACTTTATTCTTTGCTTCCATAAAAAAAACCTTCCTTTTTAATTATTTTTTGTTAACGTTATGGCTTTTTAAATGTATGCAATAAACGTTACAAAAAGATCTAACTTAGGTGATAAATCTAAAGAAGTAAACACAATTTGTTATCAAAACTGGGCATTAAACATAGGTTTTACTTCCCACCTCTTTTAGACTTTCCTGCAAAAACAAAATGTGATTTCGTCACACAAAGAGGCCATGAGGGATATAATCATCAGAATCTTCAAGAAGTTGCAGATAAAAAATTCAGTTATTTACAAAAATACTGTTCTATATAAAATTTATAGAGATTTTACAAAACTGAAAGATATTGAAAGAATTTTAAATGCATAAACTAATTTACCAAAATTCAGGGCCATTTCTAGAGTTGTGGCACCTGGAGCAAAATAATTACAGCCCCCCCCCCCTCCCAACTCCAGCATAAACAAAAAAAGTCCCAGAAGCCCCAGTTGTAGTGCCCCAGCCATGGCACTTAGGGCAGCTTGCCCTGGTTGCCCCCCCCCTGTAGAAATTTGTGGTATTGGTATTGCAAAATTTATGTTGCAACAATGCAAAAGTTTTTCAAACTTCTCATAAGAAAGTATACTTTGTTATTTTTAATTTTTTTACTTTTAACATTTTGGAAGAACTGACCAATAAAATTATGTTGTTATGGAGAATACAAGAGCTAAAGAAAATCTCTAAATTTTTTGTGACCACTATCCCCCCCCCTCCCTGTCTTTAAAATATGCACCTGTGTGTAATGTCAAAAACCAGTGACCAATTCACAGACACCTTGACAGGTAGAGGAGGTAAAACCCCAATTGTAAAAAACTCACTTGGATACCAATTCCAATGACCCAATGATTTTCCAGTATCCTGCTAGTACTAAAGAAAGAAAAAATGACACATCAGGCTTTCAAACTCTTGTTTCAAAATTCCAAAAATTGTGGTCTTGTAATTAATTTTTACAGTCAGGATAAATGAGAGAGGCATATATTACCATTCGTGAAGCAGCTTTGAATTTGAGTGGAAGCACTTTATGACTAGGTCATTCTTTTCAAAACTAATTTTTTAATTTTCACTTGCTAGGGGAGTTTGAAGCATCCAGTTAAGGATTTCAACCATGAAGATTCTAATGGTATGTTGTTTATGCTCCCAAGCCTATGATCCACTCTAGAAATGACACAAAAAGTCTCATTTTTGGTGCCATCTGCAACTTTCAGTTATTATGGGTTGTGATTTACTCAAGCAAAAAGGATGTTGTCTGCTTTTTTAGCTTTTCCACTCTAGAAAGTGACCCAAAAATCCCCATTTTGATGTTATAAGGAACTTTCAGTTACTATGGGCTGTGATTTGCTCAATCAAACAGAAGGTTGCTTGCTTTCCAGTTTATTATGTAACATGAAAGCTGATGTAAATGCTACATTTACAACACAATTTTTTTTGTAGTGTATTTTTGAGTGGAAAACCTGTACAATTCCCAAAGCATTGGCAATGCTGATGTTCAGTTGATATCTCACAGTCATATATTCTATATGCATTCATTCATTGTAGCACATGCTATATTTATAACACAAAAAAATTCTGTAGCACAATGTTGATTGAAAAACCAGTACAATTTATCCCAAAGGACTGGCATTTCTGATGTTAAGTTGATATCTCACAATCATATATTCTACATGGATTGATTCATTGCAATCAAATCTGATAGATTTGAAAACTTGTAAATCTCATAATTGTACCACAATCCAAAAAATAAGCCCCCAAATCAGAAATACTGAACTAAAACTGGAACTTATGATAATCAGGATCAGTATGCTGGGAAAGATGCATTGAGTGGTGTGTTCAAGTTCCACCTAGCAAAGTAACCAAAAAACAGAGATTTTACTACTTTTTCAAAAAAATTGGAAAATTGAAAAGACGTGGGTATCAGCTCAGATCAGAATTTGAGGTTTTCTGGCATAATCAGCAACACTTTAAGCATCCTGAAGTACTGGTTCTGCCTGCCTACCAGTGGGTAAAGGCAGGCACACATAGCAGCCCCCACCAATAGGGTGTAAGAGGGGACTCATCAGGTGAGACCTATACTAATTTTAACTTGTAATTTGACTACAGTAACCAATCCTTGGGTTTATGTCACTGCTACTGTTGATGATTGATGTTTTTTGCTGATTGCTTTCTATTCTTCAAATTTCACAATCCCCTGCTTTGGTATTTGAAATTTGTTACTTCATTGTGGACTATATCCTGCCTTATACCCAAACTGTCTTATACCACTGCTTATTCTGTTCCTGTTTTGTTGTTTACTTCAGATAAGAAATGAAAAGTCAACTCAAGCCAACTCGTGAACTAAGGTCTGACAGCTCAATCCAATTCTCTGGATCAGAATTTGTATCAGAGCAAATAATCATGCTCACTAACCACATAAATAGCATAAAAATCAAACATAAAATGCTAGCAGATTCACTACAACCTGACAACCTTAAATCTTCAGTGAAAGGGTTACTTCATGACCTTATATTGGCTAAGATCTCTTCCCAGGTAGATGAGGCAGTGGTTAAAATGAAAGAGGAACAGACATTCATGCAACATAATGTCACTATCTCTTCAGATAAGCTGGATGCAATCAAGCAGGAGGTGTATGCTGGCCTCAACTTAGATCTTAGTAATCTAGTGGATAAAACTCTTGAAAGCTATAACAGACGCATATTTTCTGTTGAATCTTCATTGGCTACTTTAGAGTCATCCATGATAGACCTTAAAACCTCTTTCCAGCCTATCCAGTCCAACCTGGCAAGACTAAATGACCGTTTTGAACAGCAGGCTTTGAGCAACCAAATTATTGTCTTTGGGGTGAAAGAGGAGACCTCCATTGAAAACACTGAAAGTAAATTCTTGTCATTATGTACTGGGAAATTTCCTGGCATGCCGATTATTCAGTCTGATGTTGTATCAGCCAAAAGAATTGGCAAACCATCTGCAAAACCCAGACCCATAGTTGTTGAATTTTGCAACTTACGAGTTTGTCAATTGCTTCTGAGACAAAAGAAGGATTTGAAAGGATCAGGGATTCTATTTTCTGAGACGCTTACAAAAGCACGCTTACAACTTCTTTTATATGCCAAGTCAAAGCTTGGCTTACGTAATGTTTGGTCCAGTAAAGGTGATATCCTGTATAAAACCCAATGTGGAAGAGTGGTTAAGTTTAATAATCAGAATGAAATTGATTTATGTGCTGCAAATGCAGAAAAATTAAAGTGATGGATTTAGATTTATTTTCTTATAATATATTGCATGGTTTTTGTAGGTATTTACTTGCTGTTCTTAAAATATTTCTCTATTATTCTTTCCTGTCATCACATAATTTTGACTGGTACCATATTACACTTTGTGCCAATAGTTTGGATGATATGTCCCTTCCCACTAATATTTCTTTATGTTGGTTTCTGATTATGTCACCTTCTTGTAGTCTGATTTACATTATATTCTTGTCGTGTCATTATACTTGTAACCCCCATAATATCAACTGGTCACACATTATAGTTTGTGCTAATACTTATAATAACATGTGCCTTCCCACTGATTTTTCTTTATGTTTGTTTGGGATCCTTTCACCATCATGAAGCATAGCTTCTATAATGTTTTTGTCATGTCAGCACACTTGCAGCTCATATAATTTTCACTGGTCCCATATTGCATTTTGGGCAAATATTATGAATCATATATGTTATCCCACTGTTATTTTATTTTTTTTTTTTTTTTATGTTTGTTTGTGATTCTATCACCTTTATGCAGGCTGATTTCTTTCATATTTTTGTCATTTCAGCATAATTGCAGCTCATATAATCTTGACTGGTTCCACATTATACTTGGGGCCAATATTTTGATGAATATGTGCCATGCCACTATTATTTCCTTATCTGGGTTGGTGATCCTATTGCCTTCCTGTAGCCTGAATTCTATCATATTTTTCTCATGTCAGCACACATGCAACTCACATAATTTTGACTGGTCCCATATTATATTTTTGGTCAATATTTTGAATAATATATGCCATCTCATTGATATTTCTTTATCTTATTTTTTGATGCTATCACCCTTGTGTACCCTGAATTCTATCATATTTTTGTCATGTCAGTATATATGCAGCTCTCATAATTTCTTACTACCCATATTATACTTTGGGCTAATATTTGGAATAATATGTGTCATTCCATTGATATTCATTTATATTTGTCTGTGATCCTATCACCTTCAGGTAGGCTGACTACTATTATATTTTTTTTCTTGTCAGCATACTTACAGCTTACATAATTTACTGGTCCCACATTATAAATTGGGCCAATACTTTGAATAAAATGAGTCATTCTACTGATATCTCTTTATGCTTTTTGTGATCCTCTCACCTTCATGTAGCCTAATTTCTGTTATTTTTTTTTTTCAGTCCAGCACACTTGCAGCTTATGTAATAGGAACTGGTGTCATATTATACTTTGGTCCAATATTTTGGATAATTTGTGCCATCCTACTTGTATTTCTATGTGTACATTTATTATGTGTGACAATTATGGGTGATTTCTCTTTTCTTTTGAATTCTTCTATTCTTAATTCGGTTATATTTGATCAACCAAGTAGGGCTGGTAAACAAGAGACTCACACGCTTGACCCTCTCCTTGAATCTATGGTTAATTCTAGCTGTAATTATCACACTACCATTGATTATTGTGATAAAACTATACCCTCACTGTCTTTAAATAGTAGTTTAACGTATTTTGTTTGAATGTGCATGGGATAAGAGATAATGGAATAGTCTGAAATCGCATTTGTGGTCTGATAATTCTTGCCCTTTTGATGTAATAGGTTTAACAGAGACATGGTTATCTGATGGTGAAAATTTTACAGTCTATGATATGCATGGTTATGTTGCTGTCCATATCCCCAGAATGGTAACAAAATGCTCAGGGGGTATTTCTTTATTTATAAAGTCTGATATTGAGTTTAGAAGAAGGTCTGACCTTGAATCCTTGTTTACATCAGTAGTGTAAAATAGTAGGACAGTTTATTCTCTTGTTATTGATCTGAAAAGCCAGTTTGCATGTGACACTGTTTGTTTGTTTTATAAGCCCCCTCCTTTTCCAACACATTTGTTCTGTGATTTGCTTGATCAACTTTCTTGTGTGGGGTCTTTCTCTAAAAAACGTATTTGTGTCTTGGGAGATTTTAATTGTAATATGTTAAATATTGGATCAAGTGATGAATGTGACCATCTCTTTTATGTGTTTTCTTCTGCTGGTCTACTTCCTTCAATTTTTTTCCTTCTCGTGTTGACCCTACTAGAAATTCTGCCACTTTAATAGACAATATTTTCATTTATCATTCTTCTAATTTGAAGTTTACTTCTGGTCTTGTTTTCACTGATCTTTCTGATCACTTCCCTATTTATGTTTCACTTTTTGTGCCTCAAACTGAGATTGCTGTGGATGAGCAGGGTGAGTCTTCTTTTAGAAATTCCACAGATAAAGAAATTTCTAATTTAATACATAGTCTTCAGAGTAATGATTGGTCTAGTGTCCTTGAAGCTAATGATGTTGATTGTGCAACGAATTTATTTTTGTGTCATATGGGAGCTCTGTTGGATAAGCATTTTCCTCTTAGAAAGAGGCCAATGAATTCCATACCCAAATGTCCATGGATGTCTAGAGGTCTGATCATTGCTACACATATGAAGGCATCTCTGTTCAAGGCTGCATGTAAAAGTAAGACACAGGATGATCTTTTGAAATATAAACTTTATAAAAATGTGCTTACTTCTTCAGTACGTGCACAAAAAGCTATATTTTTCGCGTCGAATTGATGAGTGTAAGGGGAATTTGCGAAAGGTTTGGACTGTAGTTAATGAAGCTCTTTCCTGCAAGAAACTCAAACAGTCCCCCCCTTGTCGCTACAGGAAAGCTGATGGATCTTTCATGGACAAAGATTCTTCAGCAAGCGCCTTCAATTCGTATTTCACCTCACTTCCTTCAGTTCCTAATCCACCCTACAGCAGCGTAAGTAGTTTTCCCTTAGCAGAAAAGTCATTTTTCCTTTTTCCATGCAGTGATACCGAAATGTCTAACATTATTTCTCAGCTTTCAAGTAGCCGTTCAGTTGATGGTTTTGGTTTGAGCTGTAATGTTCTTAAAAAAATTGGTCAGTTTGTTTCTATTCCCATCTTACATATAACTAACCTCTTTTTTTCTTCTGGTGTTTTTCCTTATTCAATTAAGATAGTTAATGTTGTACCTTTGTTTAAAAAAGGTGATTCATCTCTAATTTCAAACTATAGACCTATTTCTCTCCTTTCTGTAATCTCTATGGTTGTTGAAAAAGTAGTGTATTGTACACTCTCTTCATTTGTATTTAGTTCTAATACGACTGCAGGAAATTCTCTCATAACTAACTATCAGTATGGCTTTCGTATCAGTTTTTCTACCTTGCCTGCACTTTCAGATGCAACAGAGTTTGTGCGTGTTAAACTTGACAAGGGCTTGTGTGTTTTGGGTCTATTTCTTGACTTTTCAAAGGCATTTGGTATGATCGTTCACTCTGTTCTTTTGTCTAAATTATCTTCATTTGGAGTGCATGGAGTCCCACTTGAATGGTCTAGGTCTTACCTCTCAGGGAGATCTCAGTATGTTTCAGTTAATGGTACTTCTTCCTCTTCCTTGCCTATTGTGAAAGGTGTCCCACAGGGCTCTGTGCTTGGACCACTTTTGTTTTTAATTTATATTAATGATCTTGTTGATGTTCTTCATCCCCTCGTGCACCCTATTCATTTTGCTGACGAGAGTAACGTTTTCATTGCTGCATTGGATCTGCCATCTGCCACTTCCCTAGCTTAAGGTCTTCTTGATAAAGTAAAAGATTGGTGCTGGTCAAATGGTATGACTCTCAACAGCCAAAAGAGTGCCATTGTACACTTTAGAACCCCTTATTGTATGAGAGACGCAAGGGAACCAACCATCCTGACTTATGGGAATGATATTATACTGCAAGCTACTATAGTGAAATTTCTTGGTGTGTATCTTGACTGTTTTCTTTCTTTTAAACCCCATATAACTCACACCCATTCCCTTGTCCTCCGTCAATCTTCAATGTTGTACAGGGTCAACTCATTTCTTCCCCCAGATGTTATGCTTTCTCTTTATTATGCTTTTATTTTTTCTTACCTTTCTTATTGCTGTTCTGTCAGGGGTAGTACTAATAAATCTCTTCTCTGCTCACTTCAAAGAGCCCAAAATAGGGCAGTGAAGGCTACTTTTCTTCTACCTCGTTTTTACCCTTCCTCTGATCTTTATAATGATACTGCAATAGCTCCACTGGATTGTATTGTGGGTAAAAATAACCTTTATTTAGCACATTCTGTTTTTCTAGGTACACTTCCACCATCTCTGCAGCAGTTTTTCTATCTGTCAGGCTTAGGTAGGTACTCTTCTTTTTTATGTAGCTCTTATTGCAGATTCATTTTACCTAAACGTTCATCGACGGACGGTCAGAGGTCTCCTGTTTATCAATCTATTTTACTACGGAACTCCATCCCTCCTGATGTCCCTCTATCTCTTTCTGCAAAGGTAGTTTCTCACTGGGTAATTCCAGTATAGTATTTTTTCCCTTTTTTTCTTCTTTTTTTTTGCATTCCTTCCAAATTTATATGTCTTTTTTTTCATTCAATATATTTCTCTGATTTTTTATGTATATTTAATCGTAAGTTCCAATCTCTTCTTCGTTTATAATTGTTTTTTTCAATTATTTGTGAAGTTTCCTGTTAATTATCCTATTTTAATAAATGTCTCTTACTAATTTTTTTTTTTTTTTAAGTATGTTTTTTTTTTATGTGCTTTATAATAGTGTCTTATTTGTTTTTTTGGCCCTTTACAAGCTGAGCTTCTTGGGCGTGTATAAACTTTAAGTTTGTAATTGTTTTGTTTTTAGTATTAATAAATTGATTGATTGATTGATTGAATCAAGGGTTTGCCATCCAATTGGCTTGTTCTGCATGTCTTTTTCATAATATTTTCAATGTTGAAGACTTGATACAAGATTAAATGAAGGATTTGCCCTTATGTGGCTTTTTTCCAAGCTTTTTCTAGTAGAGGAGACCGGCCCACATTTTGCCAAAGTAAATGATTTCAATTCAAAAACAGCTGAAGACTTCTGGTAGATTGCAATAGCTCTGCCAGATGGGAGTGTATGTTTTTAAAATGGCTGCCCTTGATTAACAATTTAACCAAAAATATCAGATTGGATTGTGTTTTATGGTGAGTAAATCCTGAATTTTGTTCAGGTTTTTTTCATCCTGCAAGATGGCCAATTCCCATATTCAACCACAGTGTCTGGGGCAGGTTTGGCATGCTGAACCAAGGTGTCTGAACATGGGCCATGCTTATAAAAGCTGAATAAACGGCAAATTTTGCAAATATCATATCATTTTTTTCTGCCTTAGTTGACAAGAAGTCAGTCAGATCCTCTGCAAGTGACATGGTTGTCCCTAGATGAATACTGCAAGACTACTTGAAAAAAGTTGAGCAGCTGAATATTCCTCCACAAAGACAGGGCCTGAGTTTTTTTACACCCAGTTATAACACATGACAAATATTTACTGATGAGCAACAAAAAGGACTAGAAACTTACCTGAAAACAATAGCTGATATGCGTTTCGGCTGTACTTTGCAGGAAGCGCGTGAACTTGCATAAAACTATGCCATTACTAAGGGTATAAAACTACCAGACAACTGGAAATGCGAAGCTAGTGGAGGTGGAGGCATTGCAGGCGAGGATTGGTATCGTGGTTTTATGGCTTGCCATAAGACTCTATCAATAAGAATGCCAGAAGGTACAAGCCTCGGATGGGTGACTACTTTCAACCATCAAACTGTAGGAACTTTCTTTGACAACCTGGAGTGAGTCCTAGATAAACATAAGTTCAGACCAAAAGACATCTGGAATGCAGATGAGTCAGGTTTGACAACTGTCCACAAGCCTGGTAAAATCATTGCAGGGCAGAAGCAAGTAGGGAAAGTCCTGTAAGCGGAAAGAGGCCAGTTGACCAAGATGTATGCTGGTGTTAATGCCACTGGGAGCACAGACCCTCCACTGCTTATTTTCCACTGGGAATAATCGCCGGAAATTATATTCAAGGGGGCTCCACTGGGACCCATCATCGCCGGCTCAGAAAATTTTTTTGGCGGGATGACTGCCTCCTTTTTTCTGCATTACTTACAGCATTTTATCAATAATGTCAAACGATCCAAACAGTCCCCCATACTTCTGGTGCTAGATAACCAAACCAGCGGATACACCACTGAATTGCTTGATCTGGCTAAAATTAATGGCGTTATAGTTTTAACTGTCCCTCCCCATACTACTCACAAACTACAGCCTCTAGACAGGACAGTCATGGGGCCACTCAGGGCCTACTACAACCGGGAAGCTGCAAGTTTAATGACTGTCCATAAATGTAAAACTATATCAATGTATAATATTACCGAACTGTTGGGGAAAGCATATCCCAAGGCTTTCACTCCTGAGAATATAATCAGTGGATTCAGAGCAAGTGGGATCTACCAAACCAACAAAGATGTCTCCAAGGATTATGGGTTCCTTTCGTCCTATGTCTCAGATAAACTACCAACAACATCTAGTGAAGCACCTACCAATCTATGCCCAGTGCAAGTCCTGTGGTACATTTAGACTTCTATTTTAACATAGACACCGATATTGAAGCTGCACAGGTTCCAGCTCTGAATGAGGAGCAAAGATCAGCAGATGATTCATTCAAAGAGATCCCATTCCTGAAAAGCTCACCACAAGAAATTAAGAGGAAAAAAATATGAAGAAGTCAGAAGTGCTCACTGACATCCCTGTGAAAGAACGCATTACTGCCAAGATAAATGCTGCATCTGCCAAGAAAGCTCTAGTCCAGGAAATGAAGAAAGTCAGAGAAGTGAAAAGGCTAAAAAACAAAGGGCTTGTTTCTCTCAACAGAGTTCTAATGAGAGTGACAATTCTGACATAAGTGAACCTGTATACAATGACTCTTCAGACTCCAGTATGGACATAGAAGACAAGCCCCTTGCCAGCAGCTTCCAATTTGACACTGAGAACGTCAAGGTTGGCGATTTCATTCTGGTTGGGCTGAAGAGCAAGAAAGGGAATCCCGTTCACAATATTGCCATTATCAAAGACGTAGCAACTGAAGAACTTGAGGTCCAGTTTCTGAAGAAGACTGGGATAAGAGACTTTCGGCTAACCGACGAGACAGCTAGTGTCTTAAAGACGGAAGTTGAAATGAAACTGGCACTGCTTACAGTTGTAGGTGGAACATCAAGATTAGTGGAGCAGCTCACTTGTGGTGTTGATCTATCAATCTACAATTTGAAATGAATATTCTGTCCATTTTTTTTAACCTTACTGAAGCGGATTCTCTAGCTTTTTATACTGATCACTCTTTTATACTTTTGTTGCTGTAAAACAAGTTTTAATGTTTTCCTTGGGCACTTTTCTGTTTGTCTTGTCAGGTGGCCAAATGTAGGCCAGAGATGGCTGAACCAGTACTGGGGTGGCCCAGGTTTGGCACTTTTGGCCACTCAGAAAGAGCAGCTTCCAGCTAGAAAAGTGGAGGAGTATTCCTCATTGTTTTTTCTGGGATGATACCCACTGAGTTACATTTGCTTTGGCCTACTCAGCAACTTCCTATTGGCTGAATTAATGCCTGGAGAATTAAAAATTCAAAACCTGCTAATCATGGGCTGGTTTCCCCTATGTTTTCAAAATTGCAGGCATGAAAAAATCTTGAATCAAGAATTTGCCAAGCCATTCAAAATTGTAGACTTGAATCAAGGCATTGATTTGTTGTAAACCTTGATTTAACCTTGCAACAAGGCAAAAGTTGAGCACCTAGCAAGCTTGGTAAAAGCTTATTTGATACATGTGATTGAATTTGGCTTGCTTTTACAAGCCTATGTACTTTTTATGGCAAGCCTGAGTGAAACTCTGATGCAAGGAAATGTGGTAACTCAGGTCTTGCCAAAGCCAACAGTCTAAAAGAAGTAGACTCAAGGGTACAGCAACTTAGGCAAATTTAATAAAAATTGAAAATTTTGCAGTTTATTGATTGAATTCCCAAGCCATTATAGATCTATTTGTATTTAGGTAAATTTCTAGTGGGCCACAAAATTTAGCTAAGATAAAAGTGAAAAAATCATTTAATGCCTTTTATTATGCTCTTTCATAATTCAAGAATTGTTTCAGGGGTTAGTTGCATCTTGAGCCCTTAAAGTGGTCCCAAACATAATTCATTTTTGTAACTACACAAAGAAGTTATTAAGACTTGGTATTCAATCAAAAAGTGGTTAAAAACATATCACTAGTTTATACATAAGTTGTTCAAGAGTAACATATTCCCAAAATACTTATTTATAACAATTCGAAGCTTGTTTATTAGGCAACTCAAACATAAACTATGTCAAAAGTAACATAAAAAAACATAAACTAATGTTTCAAGTTTTTTTAATGCTGTCAACAAAAATAGCACTGAATTTTGCAACTTGAAACTTTGCTGTCAACAATTCAGAGTTTAGGTTCAGAGGAATATTAGTGGGGTGGGTAAATTTCATGGTAAAATTGCAGTTGGTCATATAATTTAGCTAGGATGAAAGTGAAAATATCATTTGATGTTTTTTGTGCTCTTTCATTATTCATATAAAATACCTTCAGGGCCCCTTTAAGGGCTCAAGATGCAATTACCCCCAGAAGCAATTCTTGAATTATGAAAGAGCATAAAAAAGGCATCAAATGGTGTTTTCATTTTCATCCTAGCTAAATTATTTGGCCCCCTAGGAATATATCTGTATTTATTTCTAACCTAATGTTGTTTTGGAATGCCCAAAAGCATATAATTATACCATTTGGAAAAAACATCAATCAGTTTAGTAGGCTATAGTCTATAGCATTAAGCAGCATTCACAAGCCTGTCTAGCTAGAATCCAATGTCTAGACACATGTCTAGCCAGAATCCAATGTCTAGGCAATGACCATTCACAAGTAAAATTTGGCACTTAGCCAGACATACTAGACAAGGCACTTGGCTAGACATTGAGTTCTAGATTCTAGAACTCAATGTTCAGGATTTTCAATTACAGCCAATCAGAATGTGTCAAGTTCCACTTTTTTGATCATTTTAGTTTACCTTTGTAAACTGAAATTTAATTTTTGTTTTCTCATTAATTGTTTTTTTTTAATTTTAGGCAAATAAGCAACACCAAACATAATAGTGAAGCACACTAAGGCAACAAAGTAAAATAGGGATTACAATTTTGAATGTTTTGCCTGCATAAGCTCACTTGATTGGCTAGAAATGACAATTTGAAACTAAATTTGTAGTTTTAGCTAAGCACCAAATTTTACTTGTTAACAGTTGTTGCCTAGACATTGGATTCTGGCTAGGCACATGTCTAGACATGGGGTTCTAGCTAGACATGCTTGTGAATGCTGCTTAAGAGACAGCAGTTTAGCATTCCAACTCTTCAGGAGAAAACACTATAAAATTCCAAGGAATCTTGCACCAAGAATCAACTACCTCAAGCATATACATATTAACAGATTCTAAATAACATATCCTATCATTAATTACCCTTAAGCAGCATTAACGCATGTCTAGCTAGAATCCCGTGTCTAGACATATGTCTAGCCAGAATTCAATGTCTAGGCAACAACCATTCAAAAGTAAAATTAGGGTAAGACACCCAGTAGTTGGCCACCTGCCTATTCTCGGGCAGAATCTTTTATACTATTTTAATCACTAATTTACAATGAGCCGTATGTATGTCTGATTTTAGGCAGAATTGTCACTTGTTAGTAAATTAAAAAATAGGAGGCGCTGTACAAGTGAAACTATTTGAATTAGTAACCTACTTGTTCAGAAATTCTTCAGAAATTTTTTGATACAAAAATTAAGTTTCTAGGTGGTATAATACAGTAATTAGAGTAGTTTAAATGTCAAAAAGTTTTCAAAGTGATTAAAGTATCCAACTACTGGGTGTCTTACCCTAAGTGCTTAGCTAGGCCTAGACACACTAGACAAGGCACTTGGCTAGACATCAAGTTCTAGACTCTAGAACTCAATATTCAGGATTTTCAATTACAGCAAATCAGAATGTGTCAAGTTCCACAATTTTATCATTTTGTTTACCTTTACAAACTGAAATTTAATTTGTTTTCTCATTAATTGGTTTTTTCATTTTAGGCAAATGTGCAACACCAGACATAATAGTGAAGCACACTAAGGCAATTTTTTTGCTTGTCTCATCCATTATCTTGTGACAGTAAAAATAGGAATTACAATTCTGAAAGTTTTGCCTGCATAAGCTCTCTTGATTGGCTAGAAATGACAATTTGAAACAAAATTTTGTAGTTTCAGCTAAGCACCGAATTATACTTGTGAACGGTCATTGCCTAGACATTGGATTTTGGCTAGACACGTGTCTAGACATGGAATTCTAGCTAGACACGCTTGTGAGCACCACTTTGGGCGTTAGCTCTGATCTGATCTGAGAGATTTGAGTCTCCTCTTGACAGCAATGTCAGTTGAGACTTCTTTCAATATGACTAATTTTCTTCCTTCTCAGCACAACGCCATTAGCTGCAAATACTTTCAATACAACAATAATTAATACAACTCAGCTTCAATCTAAAAAGAAAAGACAATCTTCCATTATAGTGGGTTTTTTTTTTTTTTTTTTTTTATTATTATCTATATTTTTTAGATATTTGGTTTTTTTAACACGGACATATATCATTGCTAAAACCACCAATCAAACCTATTATACATACAAGATCTATCCCTTTTCAACACTGACAATACAGCAATTACATTACTATCAGCATCAGATAAAATCATTTTCTCTACCACTTTCCTGTATAAACTTAATGAACAGGTCTATCATCCTATACTTCAAAGAATCCTCATCAATCAAAATTCCTAATGCAAGTGCTACTGAAAATTCTCCTAAATTTTCCTCTTTGCACAAATTCATCATTTCTTTTCTCAAATTTTCATACTCCTTACATTCAACAACATAATGGAAAATACTTTCTATCTCACTACAATTATCACACTGAGGACTATCAGTTTTGCCTATGATAAACAACCTTTGCTTAATACCTACATGGGACGACCAAAAACGGAACATTAAGCAACCATATTTTCTTTTTAATCTACTATAATGATTCATATCAAAGCCAGGCTTCTTTTTCTGAGAAAGAGCTATATTACTACTATTATGCCTCATTTCCTCAAAATGTTTTTGGTTAATCTTTCTAACCATCTCTCTAATCTGTTTGTATGTTTCAGTAGGGGGTCTAAGGGCCATATTTTGTGCTGTCAGTTTGGCATATTTGTCTGCTTTTTCATTACCTGCCACCCCCACATGGGCTGGACACCACAAAAATTGTATCACTATTCCTTTCCCAACAATCTTCAGAATTGAACTATAGCACTTATGGACTTCATCATTTTGTTTATTTGGAAAATTCTTTAGGGACTGGAGGGCAGATTTTGAGTCACTGCATATGAGGAACTTAGATTGGTTTTCATCACTTTCACTAGTTTTCCTCAATACCCATTCTAGTGCACTTTCAATTGCTTTTATTTCTGCCTCAAAAACAGTTGATTCTTTACTTAGTGACTTTGTTATCATTGTATTTAATTCTGGAACCACTGCTGAACAGCCCACTCCTAAACCATTTATTTTTGAACCATCTGTATATATTTTAATATATTCTTGGTACTTGCTATTCAAAACTGAGTGGACTTCATATCTCATTATTATGGGGTTATTTTCCACTTTTTCCCAAGTAATCAATCTGACACTCAATCTGAACCCAATCCCAGGGGGGAATTTTCGGTAGTTTTTCATAACATAGCATTTGGGTAATAGGTACTTCTATACCTTCCTCAGTTATTAGTTCTTCAAATTTTTCCAAAGCATTTAGACGTTTCCTTTTTGTATGGTGATTTCTAGTGTGGGTCACACCAGGTTTAATTATCAATTTCTTAACTGGGTGATTAAAATCTGCTTTCCATAGATGGTTCATGTACACTATAAGCATTTTTTCACGTCTTGTGTTGAGTTTCTCCACTCCAGACTCACCCAGGAGAAAAGGAATTGGGGTGCTCTGGTGAGCTCCAAATGCCAATCTTAGGGCTGTATTCTGTATTGTATCATGTTTTCTGTGAGTAGATTCTAGGGCAATGCTGTGTATTAAACTCCCATAATCAATTTTAGGTCTTATGTATTTGATATAGAATTGTCTGGCTGTAACTATGTTGACATAATGCTTCCCACATGAAAGCATCTTCATCAACTTCAGTTACTTTGCACAGGATTCTTTTAGATATTTGACATGTTGACTAAATTGAAGTTTATTATCAATATGTATTCCAAGGACTTTATGACAATTGGTTACAAGCAGTTCCTCTCCAAATAGAGTAAGTAGCGGAGGTCTAATATTCCTCTTAGATGTGAACAACATAACTTTAGCTTTAGATGGTTCAAAATCAAGATCTATTCCTAGGGACCATAACTCTATTTGGTCTAATGTTTCTTGGACAACTTTTTCTGCTTCTTCCACTGTGTTTTGGATTGTCCAAGTATTATTATCATCAGCAAAGATTCCTCCTTTGCAGTTATTGTCTTCTAGAGGGATATCAAATTCTCCAACATTATAATAGTCTGGTCCAAGAACACTTCCTTGCGGAACACCTCTTTCCACCTCAATTTCCTTTGATCTTTCTTGTCCTACAGTCACAGCAATTTTTCTATCTGACAGGTAGCTCAGTGTGAATTTCATCAAATTTCCATTAATTTTTGCCCTAGATAAACCTTGTAGTATCTGTCTGTGAACCAAATTATCAACCGCTCCTTTAACATCCAAGAACACTGCAATCATTACTATGCCATTATCAAGTGCATCAATGATGTCTCTCTGCATCCTGACCAGGTTATCTACTGTATTTCTCTCTCTGCAAAAACCTGTCTGAATATCCTGCAGCAGGTTAGCTTCATCTATTGCAAATCTCAGTCTTTCCTTTACTAGCCTTTCATATATCTTACCTTCAACTGGGAGCAGAGTTATAAAATGATGATTTTCTACTTTATATGGTTTATTTGGTCTTGGGATCATGATAGATGTGCCATTCTTCCAAATTGTAGGGAAATTGCCCTCTTTCCACAATTTGTTGATGAGTTGTAGCAGAATATCCTTCCATTTACCAGTCAACCTTTTAAAGAAAACAGGGTATATGTTGTCGCCGCCAGATGAAGTCTGTGGTAGTGTCTTTAGAACAAGTTCAAAATCTGCTTTTGAAAAGGGTTTGTGGTAACTTGATACTGATGGTTGCAAAGAAAGTTTTCTTGCTTTAGTGAAAGTTGTTAAATGTGGGCTGGTTCCTTCAAATGGATCTTTCTTACCTATTGTCTGGTGGAGATGACTTGCTCCTGCCTCAGCTTTTGTTTTGTTATCAGCAATCACTTGTCCTTGGTAGGTTGTTGGCTCCTGCGGATGGTGGTACAAGTCTCTCCTATTCATCTTTCTTATGAAGGTATACACTTTTCCAAAGGTATCCCTGAAGTTGAGATTTGAAACAAAATGCTTCCAAGATTCTTCTTTAGCTTGATTTATTGTTTTTCTAAATTCAGCCTGGGCCAATATTTTTTTTCTATAATTTTCAATTGTCAGAATCTTGTTGTAATTGTTTGAAGCTTGGTTTAGTTTCTTCTTATTTAAGCTACACTGTTCATTCCACCATATTGGTTCATTCCTAGTCTTGTTGCCCAATGTCTTGATGGGGATAGTCTTCTTAGCCACTTCCATCAGTAGATCTTGTAATCTTTCAATTTTCTTCTCTTTAGTCATAACTGTTGCCAGTTCTTCTTCAAGACTTAACCTTGTAAGTTCTTCCTGGAAGTAATCCCAGTTAACTTTCTTAAATTTAAAGGTAGGGCGTATTGGTGGGATTTGACTTCTTAGTGTAGATTCTTTATACTCAACTACCACTGGCTCATGATCACTGGTTAAGGTTGGTTCAGGAGTTAAACTTATATTTAGTTGATTGATTATTGCTACTGCAGAGAATGTCAGATCAATGGTAGAATATACTCCTGTAACTGGGTTTCTTCTAGTTTGAAGTCCAAGTGGGGTCACTAGGCCAATGTCATCATTCTTATCCAGAGCACTTAGGATACCTATACCACTATGATTATGAGATCCACATAAACACCAGGCATCTGAATGGGCATTAAAGTCACCAGCAATAATAAAAGGCTCTTCGGCTTTAATCAGTTTTTTCACTTTATTGAAAATGTCCTCTGTTTGTGGCTCATTTCCATTGGGGTTATATATATTAACAATAACTATTGTATCCCTCTTACCCCGGAATACTCGGCAAGCTACCATCTCAATTTTAGAACTTGTTATGTCTTCAATATCTAGTTTTTGAAACATTAATGACTTTTTAATGCAAATTAATATTCCTCCTCTTGACTGTTCTGCTCTATCTTTTCTTATTACTTCATAATTTCTAAGTCTCTATGAATACTGGGGTTGTAGCCATGTTTCTTGAAAGCATCCACCATCAATTTTTTCTTTTTCTAAAAAGCACTCTAATAAATCCTTTTTGTCTTTCATATTAGATTGGATGTTAAAAGATAGCAAGTTCATTCTGGTTTATTTGCTAGATTCCAAACTTCTTCTACATTGATTTCAACTTTGAACAGTGAGTGCATAAGTTGACATAACTTCACTATCCTATCTTTCATTTCTAATTGCTTGATGTCTATCACTTCTGGCACTTTTGATACAAATAACACTAGCTGTTGAAGGGTGTTTGCTCTTTCACCGCCTTCTTATTCAGTACATCTGCATAACTCCGGTATGCATTAGCTGCTCTTTTCATGGGTATGTTTTGGGCAACTGCAATTTTTATGATTTCACAGTTTTGTTGGCGGGCTGGGCAGCTACCAGATGTTGTTGAATGGTTTTTCCCACAGTTAGCACAGACATACTTTTGGTATTTTCCTGACTCTTTGGTTTCTAGTTTTAAGGGACACTCATTAGAAGAGTGTTTGTTTGCACATCTCAGGCATATAGCATGTGGCAACCTACACTTTTCTTGAGTGTCGCCATACTTTTGGCATTTAAAGCACTGAATAATGGGTCGGTTGTATCTCTCAATACTTCTTTTTCTTCCATATAGCCAGATAGACTGGGGAAGAGAGTTACTCTCAAATGCTACACAAATACTCAGGCTATCTTCTAATTTTTTGGTGTTTCGGTTGTATCTTTTCAATCTCTTTAATTCCTTAATCTCAATATTAGTTTCTACCCTGAGGTCTGTCAGCAGTTCTTCCTTTGAATAATCTAGTGCTATTTGCTTGATTACACCATAGCTGACCTGTCTTTTCTCTTCAGGTGCTATATCAACAAAATCTAGCTTCTGAATTTTCATTAAAGTCTCAAATGCAGTTTGTGATTGAACATATACTGATAGTTCTATTTCTATCATAGTTTGAGTAAAAGTCAATTTTTTCTGATTGGAGAATTTTCTTAAGTTCTAGAGTGATTGCTCTGTCTGATGGAAGTTTTACCTGTGAGGTGAAAACCACTGTTAGATTAGTCCTTGATTCACTGCTTATAAACTCACTAGCTGCCTCTATTCTGTTATTTCTAGCTCTGAATTTCTCTGGAAATCTTTCAACTATAGGAGGTTTAACAGTTTTAGAAGTTTCTTGCTCAAGAGGTGAGCCACTTCTCGTACCATTTCTTGTCAGTAATTCACTGATCCCTTCAGCCTCCATAGGATTTACAACATTTGTGATGTCCTCATCTTCTTCCTGGGGGAGGGGAGGATAATCAACTGACAACCCTGAAAATCTACTATGGACACTTATTGAGGGTACAAATTGTAAATTTTGGGTTTGAGGTGCATGATATAAATGACCTTGATGACTTGAATATGGCAGAGGTGCATAATAAACTGTAGGGGGTCCTTGAGTATCTTGATATGTTGAGTGAGGAAATTGTATAGGCTAGGTGTTTGATGGGGCTGTCCAGAGCATACTGGAAATGGCTGGGTTTGAGATGGTGAGTATGCTATGTGTGGTGGTGAGAATGATGTTTGTGGAGGAGACAGTCCTACTAGTGCTGATGTTGATCCTGTTTGTATATGGTTTGTCTGTTGTGGATGGCTAGGTCCCACTGTGACACTTCCCCCAGGGGGAACCCCCATTAGAGGGTGGGAATTCATTAATCGATCTTAATCCAAATATTGTAAATGCTCTTACCCGAAATCAAAACTTCAGAATGCGAAATAGTCTAGAAAATAAGCCTGGGCAATAATTTTTTAATTTTACCGCGTTGTCCGTTTTCCTCGATCTTTGGGCGTTAACAAAACCTTCTGATGCAATGTTTGAAATTTCGCAGCGAGCAGAGTTGTCGTTGTACTAAGTGAGAATGTAACTTTTTCGGCCAAGAAGTGTCTTTGGGTGCTGTTCAAAATTCGATAAGTGTCGAGAAAAATATGACCTTTGAAATTCTTTTAACCATGGAAATGCAAAGGGATGCTGCCTTCTAAAAGAAATTAAATATTTTTAGACCACGCTGCTTCTCCATTTACTGAATTTAGTAAATTAAAATATAGAGAGAAAAACGGTATAAAATTTAAATGAAGCAGTGGAACAAAACTCCAACTCCGTCTGCACATCGAACCTATGTTTGTCTATTAACAGTCCCAAGCATGCAAAGACGAAAGATGGACAGTCGACTTTTAACCAACTCCCAGAACCAGGGAGCAAATTCTTAGGGGGAAACAGCTTGCAAAAGAAACATCCAAGAAAAAAAAATAACCGAAATTCCTTTTTCAATGACGACCCCTGCACCCGCTCAACGGACAAGATTTTTGAATGTGTAAATACCACTGACAAATTGATTTTGATACATTTGAATTCTAGCACATCTGGTGAAGGTTGAAAAGCTAGAAAAGGACATGACCCGCTAACGGCTAGACATCATGGCCCTCTCAGAGGTGCAATGGCCGGGAAACGGACAGCAACTGCTCAGCAGAGGAAACACTTTAATTTTTAGCAGTCACAAAACATGACGTGAAACTGGTGTGGCCGTAGTCATTTCAAAACCTGTTGCAAAATCACTGATTAGTCGGAAACCCGTGAACAACCCCATTATGACCGCTTGATTTCATGGGAAGCTTGCCTGAACGACCTTAGTTACGTACTTTGCACCCATTACCGAACCCACAGACGACCAGAAAGATAGGTTCTACAATGAGCTGACATCTGCTTTTAAAGATGAAGCCCAGACATGACATTCTATGTGTCATGGGGGATTTCAATCCGAAGTATGGTGGTGACTGGTATTATTCTGTCAAAGTACTGGGCAGCCATGGTCTTGGAGAAAGCAAGAAAAATGGAGATTTGCCTATTGAAATGAGTCAGCCCTTTGGCTTGGTTGTTGGTGGCAGTCTCTTTGCCCATAATGACATACACAAAGTTGTTGGCCACAAGAAAGGTGAGGAAAACTAAGCAACGGCCCTGCGACTAAAAAAAACTCAGTGACCACAAAATCCGGTCACAGTTTGTGCTAAAACTGACCAACAGATTTGAAACCCTCGATCCACTGCGAGAAGAGACTCCGGAGTCATATTGGACTGCTATCAGACAAACTTATGAAGATACTGCTTATGAAACGCTTGGTATAAAAATATTGCCAAAGGAATAATGGATCTCCATCAAATCGTGGGATCTAATCGAGAAGAGGGCTGACAAGAACTAAATACTTCCCAATACTCAGTCCCTTGATGCAAGCCACGCCCTTGAACTGGAGTATACTATGCTTGATAAGGCTATAAAAAATAGCGTCTACGTTGATAAATGTCGTAGCCTTGAACAAAAGGCTGAGACGAGAATCTCTCTATGAGTGTGTCACATCACCAATTAGATAGTTAAAAAACTTTCGAAGACAGTTGGACCCGTCAAATATGAGTCTTGACAATTTATTACTGACCTTGATAAAGTGAACGAAGCCTGGGTGGCGCATTTTGAAAAACTGTTAAACAGACCACCATCTTCTGATCCTCCAGATACACCAGAAACGTCTTGTCGAAGCCTAGCTGTCGATATCGAAGCACCCTCAAGTGGGTAGATACCAAAAGCGGCTAAGAAGCTGAAGTCTGGAGAATTCCCTAGGGAATACCAGATTGTGGCTGAAATGATTAAATGCTCAGTAGCTGCATGCATAAATGTGTGGATCACGTTTTTCTTTATTATCATGAGAACAGAAGAAATTCCCAAAGATTGGGCGAAAAGCACTCCTTTTAAAATATTCAAAAAAGGCGACGCTGCAAAGCACGAAAATTGGAGAGGTGTCAGTATTCTCTCAATACTTAGCAAACTATTGGCGACTATACTCCTTAATAAAATCCAAATCAGGGTTGAACGAATATCTCCAAGTGGAACAGCATGGATTCTGACCAAACCGATCGTGCACCGATCTTGTATTTAATCTTACAATTCTGTTAGAAGAAGTGAATGAATGGAGCAATAAGCCGTATTTTGTCTTCATAGACTTCGAGAAAGCTTCAACTCGATAGATCGCCAAACACTTTGGAAGACTCTCCGATACTACGGTATCCCTGATAAGCTCGTTCGAATCATTGAAGCCTAATACAAAAACACAAAATATTGCATGAAGACAAGTGAAAAAAGTATCCGTTATTTTCGCATTATTACAGGGGTACAGCAAGGTTGTTTGTTATTACCACTTTTATTTATCCTGGTCATTGAATATATTCTTCGGACTGCGAGAAACATGGAATCCAGTTGGATAATAAAAGACTCGGAGATGCTGATTTCGGTGACAATATCAGCCTCCCGGAGTCCTGCAAAGAAAAGCTCCAGAAATACCTCAAACCAAATCAGAGACACTGCCAAAACTTTTGACCTTAAGATAAATGCCAACAAAACAAAATGTATGGTTAACAGCGGATCTCCACTTGACATACGATTTATTAACTAGACGATAGAACAAGTCATAGAGCTCAAGGACTTCAGGATCGTGTCAGCAAGAAGTTAACCTAAGAATCGGCGAAGCTAATGCATCTTTCAGGAAACTGTCTCAAATTTGGAAAAGCAAGAAGTACTCTCTTCGGCTCAAATCGAGGCTGTTCAACAGCAATGTCCTCTCAGCACTTTGCTGTGGTTCTGAAACTCGGCACTTAGATCAACAAATTGATAAGAAACTTCTCGCGTTCGAAGACATGTGTTTAAAGCACATTCGAAATATCCACTGGTTCCAAAAATTAACCAACACTACTGTACGACAAAAGATGTTTCAGCCACTGATAACCGAAGTGATCAAATCTAAGAATTGGAAATACCTCGGTCATATGATCTGCATGTCTGAAACTAGACTACCAAAGGTCGTCCTACAGTGACAGCCACGTGGTACTAGAAAAAAAGGACGTCCCAAAAAAAACATACAACGCAGCTACTGAGCTGACCTCACAAATTTCAATACCTCAATCCAATCCGGGAGAAGTTGGAAAAATATTTTGGCAGCCGCAGCGACGAGAGATGACTGGCAACTCTCGTTTTAGATGCCCTAAGTGCCTTTAGAGGCACAGCAGGATCTAAGGTCTAAGGTATTTGGTAAGTGGAGCAAAACAGAAAATACTTTAAATAATAAATACTGAATATTTCGATTCCACGTCCGGAAGATTTTATCAACGGGGAAAAAAACGAATAAAGCTAAATTGAACACAACATATAAACAAAAACAAAAATAAATAAATGAAATTCACATCTTATTAATGCAGATAGCCTGAATGAACTATTTAGAAATAACAAACAGATTTTCCCTGATTAAGTTATTGTAAATTGGATTTAATTTATATCACCTTCATTGATACCAATCATCGATATATTTTAATAATTTCGTAGATACTTTGCAACAGTCCAGCAGAACTGTCCATTATTTTCGTTTGACTAAAAGTATTCTATGATGCGGAAGGTCAAATAAATATTCTGCTAAGGCTGATTCAAAAGTTTCTGATTTTTTATTATATTTCAAAGAGCAATCTATTAATGTGTAATGAAATGAAATCTAATAGTTTAAATAGAATGAATTGTTCTCTTAAGTATAATAAAAAACCAGAAACTTTCAAATCAGTTGTAGCAGAACATTTGTTTGACCTTCAAATTTTTGATTAAACAAAATAATGGACATTTCTGTTGGACTTTTTTAAACTGTCCGTGAAATTGTATGTTTATTTCTTGTCAAAAAGCGGCTCATAATAGCAATTAAAAAAAAACACACGACAAAATCAGTAAACTTCTTATATAGCCTTAAGCTATATCCAGATATTAAGAGGAGAGGCCAGGATGCAGCCGAATATATTTTTGTTTAGAAGCGGTGTTTGCAGCTATATTGGCCTTAGGTGGCTAGTTTTTGCAGTGAGCTGTTTAGTAATCAAACAGTTCATGTTAACAAACTGTAAGTAAGGAGCGACTCGGCTCAATAGAAACCAAAATTCTAAAAACGCAATTTTGATATCAATAGATACATCAAAAGTATTAGCTTATTATGCCGATTCCAAATATATAACATTCATCAAGTTTAGTGTTACCCATCAAAAGTTACGAGCCTGAGAAAATTCGCTTGACTTTTGAAATAGGACGAAAACACTCAAGCTCCTATATATAAAAATGTGGAATTTTGCTATTTTTTCCAGAAGACACATCGTGGATGTGTGTTTATTTTTATTTTTTCAAGGAGTAATCGTATTGAAAAAGCGCATTCGAACTGAAATTAAAAGTTTTAGTGCACTTTTTAAGTGACAAAACAGATTGGAGGGCAACTGGATGCTCTCCCACGCCCTATTATTTCCCAAAGTTATCTTATGAAAATTTTTGAGATAGCCATTTCGTTCAGTATAGTTGAAATATCAAATAACTATGTCATTAGGGGTAAAATGATCCCCCAGAGTTTGTGGGGAGAGGCCTGTAAGTTATGAAATTTGCCAATTGTTTACGTATTGTATTTGTTACTGAGAAGTATACAGACATTTTTCAGGGGGATTTTGTATTTGGGGTAGATTTCCATTGGGATAATCTTCCTTGGGGAGGGATGTTTCCAGGGGTGGGATTTTCCAGGGGAACCGGGGGGATCTGAAAGAATTTCTATACGAATTTTAATAGTCTTACATTATCTCTGCCAACTAAATTTTGGATGTGGAGATGTTCCGGAAGATATATCAGGGGGTTATTTTCCGTGTGTTTTAATTTCTGGAAAAGCATTTCCACGGAAGTGGTAATTTTCAATGTGGTTGAGAAACCGATTAGAGATTTAAGCCTTTTTCAAATGAAAGTATGCTAAGGATAATTTTTCAGGCTGAATCGTCCGTAATAAATTTTACGGGGAAGGGGAGTTTCAGCGAGGATGTAGCTGTCTGGAGGGAACTTGACGGAGGGGGAGTGTAGTTTACATTTGAAGAAATTTTCAAGGAGGAGTTTCCTGTGAATGGGGGTGGGGTTAAATTTCATAGAGGGTGAGCTAGATTTACTTATATCATTTGAAAAAGGAACAGAAACTAAATTAAAAAAACAGCAATCTTTAACTGAAAGAAAGGAGCAACATTAAAACTCAAAACGAACAGAAATTATTCTGTATATATTTCCGTGTTGCGTATTGCTGATAACCAAATTACGGTCCTGTTGGGTTTGTTGTAATCATTCTGGAAGAGAATCAGTGAATTTTTATGGGCATTCAGTACCATGAAATTAACATTGCACCAGTTTTGCACACCTTTTAGCAGGTCATTTGTTTTAGTTTCTAATACAGAAGAGTATACAGCAGTTATAAAATGTTAGTATCGTCAGCGAAGATTACAAAGTGAATGGGAGGGTCGATTTCATATACAAGATCATTTATAAACAGTCAAAAAATGGTATACATAGCCTACACGTTTGAGATCCCACCATTGTAAAGTGTCAATTTTCTCTTTTGTTCGCCGTAAAACTAAAATTATAACAGAGATACTGAAATAAATAATTGGCCTAAAAACATTGGAATGCCATATGAATATTATCAAATGTTCGAAGGCCGTACTGCCATATGGGGTTGCCTTCGCCCCTGCTTAACCATAAAACGGAAAAAAAACAACTTTGTTTTTGAAACGAAAATAAAAAGTGACATTAAAACGTAAAACACCCAGAAATCATCCTATGTAAGAAATAAGTTGTCCCTCATCTTCGTTCTATTATTTTGTTTTTCTTTGTTCTTTTGTTTCATTTGGAAACATTTATTTGATTATGTCTCATTGAAATAATAAATTGTTTGTATGATTGATTGATGCTTTCAATAATTTTAAGCCCATTAGCCATTCTAGAATTTTCGCTTGATAAGAGTATGGTCTTAATCAGGCCAAAGATCTTTTTGTTTGACACAACACAGCATAGCATAAATTGCCTCTTAACTGGGAATAATTAGTTTTTTCACTGAAAAAGGACCTAGAAATTTGAGCTTTTGTTAGAACGAGCCCGCTTCCGACATTTTAGGGCTGGTACTGCTATTTGATCACCCTTGTTGGAAAAAAAAACAAATAAACACACATTCATTACCCATACAAAGGTATTCAGACATTATCCCATGGTATCCTGCAGCAGTATGATCTCTGAAACCAAGAGCGTAATAATATAGCTTTTCCATGGTTTTTGGCCGATTTGTTATCTCAGAATTCAAAATTGAGGTTAAGAGATAAATTCCATATCAAAGAAGTTTACACAGGAAAAATGTACCAAGCAATTAGTTCACCAGCTAATTGTAATGCCTGACATTGTCGAATTTCAACTTCAAAAATTTGAATCTTGATAACGAGGATAGTTAGTCATGAGTGGAAAAGTTGTCATTCTTGTTGACATGGATTGCTTTTATGTCCAAGTTGAAGAAAGATTCAATCCAACAATTAAAGGAAAACCTGCAGCTGTTGTTCAATACAAAAGCTACAAAGGAGGAGGGTTAGTATGGCTAAGCTTGTATTAAGAATGGCTAGCCTAAATGTGGACATAATGATCTGCTCAAAAGGATATTTTCCTTCAATATCCTTGTAAAACTGTCGATGATAGTCTTTTTAGTGTCTTGAAAAGTAGTTGAACTTGTTTGAATGAAACTCAAAGACTAGCATATACTAGGCACAGCCTAACTCCAGAGCCTAAATAGCCTAGGCTGGGTGATCAATGTTGGACTATTAAAGTCATTGGATCTTTATGCACTAAGCAATAAATATTGTCATTTACCTTCATAAAGAAAGTAATATAAAGTTAAACAAAAGACAAAATTGTGTTTTCTTTAAACATGGAGAATGATATAAAGTCTTCTGTATGACTTTTTAAACATCAAATTATTATAGAGAAGACTTTTTGGTTTTCTTATTTCATATATGATCCACTAAAATGTCATACAGAAAAAACTATATCAACCTACCCTACTGATATATAGAGAAAACAACAAAAAGTCATACAGATGGCTTTTTATAGCCTTGGCCTACATGATTTTATGTATAGAGCAGCCTAAATAAAGTCATACAGATGACCTTTTATGTCTCCTGCTATTATAGAGCAAACATAAATAAAGTCATACAGATGATTTTTTAATATATCATTCTACTATAAAGCATTATAAATAAAGTTATACAGATGAATTTTTATGTATCCTGCTATTATAGAGCAAACATAAATAAAGTCATACAGATGGCTTTTTATGCCTCATACTATTATAGAGCAAACATGAATAAACTCCTACAAAAAGGATATTTTCCTTCAATATCCTTGTAAAACTGTCAATGATAGTCTTTTTAGTGTCTTGGAAAGTAGTTGAATTGTTTGAATGAAACTCAAGGACTAGTCTATACTAGGCCCAGCCTCACTCCAGAGCCTAAATAGCCTAGGCTGGGTGATCAATGTTTGACTATTAAAATCATTGGTTCTTCATACTCTAAGCAATAAATATTGTCATTTACCTTCATATAGAAAGTACTATAAAGTTAAACAAAAGACAATATTGTGTTTCCTTCAAACATGGAGAATGATATAAAGTCTTCTGTATGACTTTTTAAACATCAAATTATTATAGAGAAGACTTTTTGGTTTTCTTATTTCATATATGATCCACTAAAATGTCATACAGAAAAAATTATATCAGCCTACCCTACTGATATATAGAGAAAATAACAAAAAGTTAAACATATGTCCCCTTGCAGCTGAGGCCGAGAGTATTTTATATACTCGATATTATATATTAAAACACATATATTAATTTTTAATATATCGTCATAATGTTAGGCATAGCCCTGTGAATGATCCAATGGGTACGGCTTTTTTTGTATTCTGCTTCAACCGAGCAAACTTAAATAAAGTTTAACAGATGACTTTTAAATATATCATTCTACTATAAAGCATTATGAATAAAGTTTGACTTTATAGTGTATAAAGTGTTTGACTTTATACTGCATTCTATATAAGAGTAAATGACAATTTTCTATTGCTCAGATATAAAGAAATTTTTTTCTACATTGTCATATGTAGGTAACCCCCTAGGCTAGTAAAATTCTAGATGATAGTATTTTTTATATCCAAGAAATTAGCTGAGGTAGGTGAATAAAACCTCTAGAGGTGAATCTAGCCTAGATTGAAAAGTGATAAATCTGTAAAAATCTCATTTTGTTCTCCTAGTGTACCACCCCTTGTTGTTTAATAGGACAACTGGAACATGCAGGGTCACCTGTCTTTTTTTGGTTGAGAAGTAAAATATCTGAGAAAATCCCATTCTGTTCTCATGATAATGGGTTCTTATTTGAGCTATAAACCAGTTCTATAGTCAACCATTTAATATGATTTTCTTTGATATAAAAAGTATTGTAGCCTGTATCACTCTCCCCTAAGCCAAAACTTATTTTCAAAGTTAAGGTCAGAATAGATCAATCTTTTATAGAATCTTGTAGGCCTTAGAAACAGGGAAGAATCAGAGATAAGAACTTGAAAATATCAAACAAGGTACAATTTAAGTTCTGGATTCATTCTTGTGCATTTCATTTTCATTATCTTAGATCTGCCTGTACCTCCAGTGGCACCCAGGACATCAACAAGGAGCTGCCAATCTTCCCAATGGTTTTCTGCTAGTATATCCTGCCAAGGCTGTACCCAGAGAGGGGGGGTAATCCCCCCTCCCCAAAATGTTTGTTTGACTTGTAAAAACATAACAAAAAAGGATATAAACACATTTGTTATGCATTTTTAGAGTTTATATATCCTGCCAAGGCTGTAACCAGAGGGGGGTTTAACTCCCCCCTGAAATGTTTGTTTGACTTGTAAAAACATAACAAAAAAGGATATAAACAAATTTGTTATGCATTTTTTGAGTTTATATATCCTGCCCAAGGCTGTACCCAGAGAGGGGGGGTTTACACCTCCCCCCCCTGAAATGTTTGTTTGACTTGTAAAAATGTAACATAAAAGGATATAAAAAATTTTGTATGCATATTTTTTAGTTTTTTTTTGTAACCCCCCCCCCCACCCAAAAAAATAAATCTTTGAGTAAAACCCCCTCCAAAAAAGAAATCCAGGGTACAGCCTTGTATCCTGTCATGGAGTTGGACTGACACTTGCAGGTTATGCTGTAGATTAGTCCTGTATAGTATGTGGTCATGGTATTTCCATCTGTAATTTCTTTTGACATCTGTTGTAAAATGCTGGTTTGTCTTGTCATAGATAAGTTGCCAAGGGATGTTCTCCTTCTGGTGAATATTGACAATTCTTAGAAATGACATCTCAGAAAACAAGTATTCTTCTATCTTGTTTGTGCTTTAGGCTCCAGGTCTTGACTACATTAAGTTGAACTGGTAGATCTAAAACATAGCTATTTTTAGTTTTGGCTATAGAGAAAAGCTTTGGAACCATGGGTGCCAGAGGGAGGGGGCTGGGGGGCCATGGCCCCCCTGGAAATTTGGTACTATAAAGTAATTATAAGGAAACTAAAGGAAAGAGCAGAATAGGAAAAAAACACGGAAAAATTACGTGTTGCCCCATTGTTGGTTGCCAGCCAATAGATTTTTACCCTTAACAAGGAAAATATAAGTTATAATTTGTGACTGAGTGACACCTTTCCAGTTTTCAAAAAAACATTTTTCTATATGATTTGGTTAGAGTAAAAAAAAAAAAAAAAAAAAAAAAAAAAAAAAAAAAAAAAAAATCAAACTCTTCATAGTAATAAATGGTAATTAAATAATGATCCTTGGCAATAACAAAAGTATAAGAGCCTAACTATTAATAACATTCAATCAAAGAATAAGCTATTTATGGTGATCCTAATATGTATTTGTTTGTTAGTAATCAGTGCAGTTATTAGTTCACAAGAAATTTTGTATAATTACAGTAAACACAAGGAAAACAACTTAATAAGGGGCAATTTTGGTAAAAACATGCTGTCAACTTTTGCTTGCATTGCAAGAGTACCCATGAGCTGATATGTGAAGCCACTATAATCAGAAATAGTTCCCATTCACAAAATGCTGGGACTTTCTGTATTTTCCCCCTGAATGGATACATTTTTTGTATTTCATTATCATTTATTTTGTTTTCCAGGAGTGATTGTGCTTATCTAGTTGTCACTTTGAAAAAGATTTAATTTTTTAGTTATGAGGCATAAAGGTGTCAAATATATTGGTTTTTGGTATTCAAAATTAAATTAAAATTATTTAATTAAAAATTTTTATTTGCTTTTCTTAATCTTGGTTTTAATGTTTTACTTTGAACAAACTACTTTGATAATGCATTACCTTTTATAAACACTGAGTCTAAAGGCATTAAATATTTTGGTGTCTGATAACCTAGTTCAAACTGTTGATATTGTTACAAAATATTCATCCAATGCTTTGGCATTGCTCGGCAGAACTGAATGCTGGGAGTTTATATCTTCGTTTTGGTAGGTAGGCTATTGTTTTGTGTATTTTTTGTAATTACTTGCTTTTTTCATTTTTATATACTTTTACTTTAGTTGACATACTTTTTCTATTGCCTTTAGAAAAATGTTTTTCTCTAAGCTTCATTAAATAAAGAAAACAAGTTTTTTTTTAACTGAAGGTAAGGAGTAACATTCGAACTTTGAACAAACAGAAATTATTATGTATATGAGGGAGGTTTCCCCCTCCTCAACACCTTGTTCTTCATGCTACAGTTTTTTGGTACTTTATAAAAAGTTACTTACTGTCCTAATTAAACAACCGTTCTGTTACAAGAGTTGTTTTCAAAGAATTGAGACAACATTTAAAATTTAGCATAAGGATTGAGGTGTTGAGGAGGGGGCAACCCTCATCATGAACATAACAATTTCTGTTTGTTTTAAGTTGTACTGTTGCTCCTTACCATCAGTTGAAAAAGCTTATTTTTTATTTAATTGCTGACAGTTTTTTTTAAAATAACGCCAGGATACCTGGCTCCACCACTACAGAAAAACCCCCTCCCTGCAGAAATATCCTCTGGATAATTCAATCCTGGCAAAAATTCAGCCAGGACAATTACCCTTAACATCTCTACATGTAAAATTTAATGAGTAAAGAGAAAGCAAGACATATAAAGAAATTTCTATAGGAAATTCTGGCAAATTCACCCAGTGTAAAATTTCCCCTGATAAGCTCATCCCCTGGAAACTTCCCTCTCCATGGAAATTTCTCCCTGCACAAAATCCTCCCAGCAGAAAATTTGCCCTCCCTACCCAAAAAATATATGCATACTTCCCAATAACAAATACTATATGTAAACAGTGGGCAAATTTTGTAACTCAAAAACCTTCCCCTGGGGGTTGCAGGGCGTCATTTTATCTCCAAAGACATGGTTATTGGGCCTTTCAACTGTGCTGAACCAAAAAACTATCTCAAAATTTTGATTGGACAATTTTGAGAAACCAGTGGCTGGGGGGGGGGGGCTAGTTGCCCTCCAATGTTTTGGTCACTTAAAAAGGGCACTAGAACTTTTCATTTCTTTTAGAATGAGCCCTCTCCTGACGTTCTAGGTCCACTGGGTCAGTACAATCACCCCTGAAAAAAAACAACAGCAAAGAAACATGCATCCATGATCTCTCTTCTGGCAAAATATTACAAAATTCCACATTTTTGCAGATATGAGCTTGAAAACTCTACGGTTGGGATCTTTGATACAATGAATCTGGTGGTGTGGTTTTCATTCAAATTATATGACTTAAAGGGGGTTTTTCCCCTATTTTTAAAAATAAAACAAATTTTCTCAGGCTTGTAGCTTTTGATGGGTAAGACTAAACTAAATGATATTTGGAATCAGCCTAATAAGCCAATTCTTTTGATATATCTATTGATACCCAAATTCTGTTTTTTAGAGTTTTAGTTACTATTGAGCTGGATCGCTCCTTACTTACAGTTTGTTAGCCCAAACTGTTTGATTACCCATCCAAATTCAAACAAAGATCATTGAAATATTGATCATTGTTTCTGCATTACCAAAAGTATTGTAGGCTATTTATAAAACTTTACAATTTCATGAAATGTAATCAAACAAATAGAAAAGGTTTTTCAACTAAAGTGAGGAGCAAGTTTAAAACTTAAAACAAATATATTTTTCTCTGTGTATAAGGGAGACTTTCCCCTTCTCATCACCTTGCTCATTAAACAAAAGTTTTTTAGTACTTTGAAAATGTTTTTTTTTTCAATTGCAAATTTTCCTCTGTGCTGGTAGATATGGGAATGTAACATTTTGGCTGTATAGGGAAACATTTTAATTAGTTCTTACTCACCCTACCTCTTTCAAAATTTATCTGAAGCTGTAAGCAGTAAGCAGTTATGAAGAGCAAGCAGTTTGTCCATTAAAATGCACTTTTTTAGGAATCTACCCTACCCCACCTAAACAATGACCCCCCCCCGCCTCATTAAAGCTGATATGCAATTAAGATCACCAAACGTAGCCTGATAGATATATAGATAGATAAACTTTTATTCTCACCAAAATTCATGAACTTTTATTCTCAACAATTTCATGAAATGCAATCAAACAAATAGAAAAGGTTTTTCAACTAAAGTGAGGAGCAAGTTTAAAACTTAAAACAAATATATTTTTCTCTGTGTATAAGGGAGACTTTCCCCTTCTCATCACATTGCTCATTAAACAAAAGTTTTTTAGTACTTTGAAAATTTTTTTTTTTCAATTGCAAATTTTCCTCTGTGCTGGTAGATATGGGAATGTAACATTTTGGCTGTATAGGGAAACATTTTAATTAGTTCCTACTCACCCTACCTCTTTCAAAATTTATCTGAAGCTGTAAGCAGTTATGAAGAGTAAGCAGTTTGTCCATTAAAATGCACTTTTTTAGGAATCTACCCTACCCCACCTAAACAATGACCCCCCCCCCGACTCATTATAGCTGATATGCAATTAAGATCACCAAACGTAGCCTGATAGATATATAGATAAATAAACTTTTATTCTCACCAAAATTTTCATGGTGCTGCTAAAATTTTTTTGTATAGTCACACTAAAAAGCAAATACATAAGACACTCTAATCAATCCTCCTGACTTTTGTTATACATATTTACAAATCTAGGCATAAAAATTTTTGCTAACCGCTGATGGGCACAGCATACTGGCTGAAGTTTCTCAACAGGCACTGCAACCCTGCGCAAGAGTCGTTTTGTTGTGGATTGAGAGGGAAACGGGTTTTGTGAATTGGGTGGATGAGAGATTTTCTTTCAAAATCCATGCAGAGTTTCTCTCTTCTTTTTTTCAGAGTTTGAATTTTAAACTTTGTCAGCAGCTCTTCATACAACATGTCTGCCTGGATTGATACTATCATCAGAGCTATTTTCTGAACTCTTTCGAGCCTGGCGCTTTGTTCAGCTGTCAGTCCAAAATGCCATACAGGAGCTGCATGTTCCAGAATTGGGTGAATAAAAGAATTAAATATTTGGAGGAGGTGATCTGGGTGGGTGCCATGCTTCGACATAAGCTTGAGCATCCGCAGCACAGCATTACCCCATTTTACTAGACTAGATGCGTTTGCTTTCTATTTTAAATCATTGGTAATAATAGCTCCCAAGAGTTCAATTTTTCTGACCTTAACAGAATCAGAGATAGTTGATAAAAAAATTTGTTCAGAAGATTTTAAAAATTAAATACTTAAAATAAAAGATTTAATGTCATATTTGAACTGGAAGCTTTAGTCTTCATGTTATAAATTAAAATTTGAGCTTTGCTACATTCATTTGCTTCACAAATTTCTCCAAGGGTAAAGCTGTCAACATGTTTCCAGCAGTCTTCACAATAATTAGCAATATCATTCATCGTAACTAAAAAAAGAATAGGACCCACAATGGTACCTTGAGGTACACCACAATATCTGGCTCAGGTTCAGAGAAAGACTTCATATATTTTAAAATTTGGAACCTGTATATTAAAAAACTCTGAATGATTTTCACAACAGCAGGATTCACTTTAAAAACAATTAAAAGCTTAGAAATTAAAATATTATGACCAATCAAATCAAAACCCTTTTTAAAATCAATTATTATTAAGTTTAGCCATTTATCAGGCTCATCAACATGTTTAAAAATAAAATGTAAAAGACTGACTAGATAATGGGAATTTGATGTATTCTTTCTGTTACCATACTGATGAGGATCAAGGAGGGGTTCAACTTCAGCTTTGAGCCAATTTGTTACAAAACTTTTGTACATTTTGCTTAACAAGGGGGTCAAAGTGATTGACCTCACATCGTCAAAATTAAGTTCAGTATCTTTTTTAGGGATTGGAGTAACATACCCCATTTTCCATATTTGTGAGTAAACTGTAGAAGTTGAAATGCAATTAAAAATTTGTGTTAGTGGCTTAGTCAATTTGTCAGGAAATGCTTTTATAAGTTCAATCAGAATATCTATGGGAGTTATACGAGTTTGTTTAAGTTTCTTTATTTTACTAAAAACTTAATCCTCAGAAATACTAGGTAAAGGTACGCCATCATGTGGAATTATCTGATACTCTTGGTTTGTTTTATTTACATCAAGAGGCAGCAGAGACTGGATTATTCTGGCCAAAGGACCATTTAACTGGTTCGTAACAAAACTAGGCATAAAAATTTTTGCTAACCGCTGATGGGCACAGCATACCAGCTGAGGTTTCTCAACAGGCACTGCAACCCTGCCCAGGAGTCGTTTTGTTGTGGATTGAGGAGGGGAAAGGGGTTTGTGGTTTGGGTGGATGAGAGATTTTATTTCAAAATCCATGCAGAGTTTCTCTCTTCTTTTTTTAAGATTTTGAATTTTAAACTTTGTCAGCAGCTCTTCATACAACATGTCTGCCTGGATTGATACTATCATCAGAGCTATTTTCTGAACTCTTTCGAGCCTGGCGCTTTGTTCAGCTGTCAGTCCAAAATGCCATACAGGAGCTGCATGTTCCAGAATTGGGTGAATAAAAGAATTAAATATTTGGAGGAGGTGATCTGGGGGGGCGCCCTGTCTCGACACCAGCTTGAGCATCTTCAGCCAAGCATTACCCCTTTTTGCTAGACTAGATGTGCTTGTTTCCCATTTTAAATCACTGATAATAATACTCCAAAGAGTTTGATCTTTCTGACTTTAGGAGAATCAGAGATAGTTGGTAAAAAAATTTGTTCAGAAGATTTTAAAAATTAAATACTTAAAATAAAAGATTTAATGTCATATTTGAACTGGAAGCTTTAGTCTTCATGTTATAAATTAAAATTTGAGCTTTGCTACATTCATTTTCTTCACAAATTTCTCCAAGGGTAAAGCTGTCAACATGTTTCCAGCAGTCTTCACAATGATTAGCAATATCATTCATCGTAACTAAAAAAGAATAGGACCCAGAATGGTACCTTGAGGTACACCACAATATCTGGCTCAGGTTCAGAGAAAGACTTCATATATTTTAAAATTTGGAACCTGTATATTAAAAAACTCTGAATGATTTTCACAACAGCAGGATTCACTTTAAAAACAATTAAAAGCTTAGAAATTAAAATATTGTGACCAATCAAATCAAAACCCTTTTTAAAACCAATTATTATTAAGTTTAGCCATTTACCAGGCTCATCAACATGTTTAAAAATAAAATGTAAAAGACTGACTAGATAATGGGAATTTGATGTATTCTTTCTGTTACCATACTGAAGAGGATCAAGGAGGGGTTCAACTTCAGCTTTGAGCCAATTTGCTACAAAACTTTCGTACATTTTGCTTAACAAGGGGGTCAAAGTGATTGACCTCACATCATCAAAATTAAGTTCAGCATCTTTTTTAGGGATTGGAGTAACATACCCCATTTTCCATTTCTGTGAGTAAACTGAAGAAGTTGAAATGCTATTAAAAATTTGTGTTAGTGGCTTAGTCAATTTGTCAGGAAATGCTTTTATAAGTTCAATCGGAATATCTATGGGAGTTATACGAGTTTGTTTAAGTTTCTTTATTTTACTAAAAACTTAATCCTCAGAAATACTAGGTAAAGGTACGCCATCATTTGAAATTTTCTGATACTCTTGGTTTGTTTTATTTACATCAAGAGGCAGCAGAGACTGGATTATTCTGGCCAAAGGACCATTTTACTGGTTCGTAACTGTTTCATCATCAGAATTTGAACAAAAATCAACAGCATTTGGGGATTTCCCAGAAATTCTTTTTATTTCCTTATCCTTATAGCACATGAGTATTAGCTTTAGTAGTTGGAAACGTTACTATTTGCTTGAGTCCTTGACGTCTGAGGAAACTTTATATTCTTAGATCGTTCTTATCACCAGTAACGCAAATTCCAACATTTGGTTACTTAGAAGTAATAAAATAAACACACAAATCTAACTTTTCAGTAAAGACCTTTTTTTGGAAAGATGCCACACTAGGTGAGCAATAAAACACTCCAATAAAAATATCTGTACAGTTCTCAGAAGCTTTTTTGGTCAAATCACAATCCAAATCATTTCTTTATTGTCATTAATATGGGATATCTGCAGAAGCCGTGGCGCCAACTGCTCACATATGAAACACGCTGCGCAGCCACCTTTCTTAGCTAACGGATGATTCTGATGTCTTAGTTTAATAAATTGTTTGTAACCTTGTATTGTAAGGACTTTGTTTATGTACTTTTGTAACTTTAATAATTTCAGCTCAGGTTACTTGAACATAACCCTCAAGCTCCTCCATTTTATCAACGTTGAGACTCTCTGCATTTAAAGTTAAAAAAGAAGGAAAATGAAAATGTGATTGAGGGACTTCTTTTTCAACAACTTTATGTTTGTTTACTTTTGTCTGTTTTGGGAAAGTCTGTTTAGGCGAGAGAGAGACTTCAGGCTCATCTAATTCCATAACTAGGCTATCTGATTCATCATGAAGGGCTGCAAAACGGTTATGAGATGGAAACGGTGACAAAGGAGCAGAAAACATGCTAGGGTTTGTCTCACTATTTGAAGTTTTAGAAACTCTGCATGGAGTTATTACGCGTGGATCGTTCTGCCTGCTATCTGAAAATTTTGAAGATGGTTATGCCAGGGCATAATGGGAAGAGGGGGGGGGGGGGAGGAAAACTGACAGGGGATACTAAAGTAGAGGTCTTCAGGGAGGGGGAGGCCTTTGGGGATTGAAAGCTTGGGAAATACTCAAAACTATTTTTTGCCTGATATTCGCAAGGTTGTCACTGACACCGGTAAGCGTGACCATCAGGGAGCGATAGAGGCGTGCTCGTTGGCGCACGCCCTCTTATTTTCCGAAAGTCAGGAGTGACGTGAGCAAAAACGCATTCTCTGTCAGGACAAGCTCTAACACTACACAAATCTACGTGGTCAAAACTACAATCATTTTTGTTGCAACATTTTGATCTAAAATTTAAGCATGTATGTAAATACCGACACTTTTTCTTCCGTCTACAAAACCCTTGTTCAAAGAACCGGTAAAGCGTGTTGTATTTACGAGCAGCACTGTCCGTTTTACCGTCGTATGTTCTTACATCACTCTTCTCTGCGAGAGTCAGAATGGGTGCACTTGTACTAGTTGATGACGTATCGCTAGGATTGATTTCGTCTGATAAGATCACACAGTCGTGGGCTATGCATTTTCTAGATGTTATGTTTTGCACTTCATTATCAGGGGGTGAATTTCGGTTAGCAACAGCGATATCATTGTTCATTTGTGTTGACATGGTAACTTGGTCCCAGGAAGTTTGCGAAGGGTCACAAGGGCGGGCTTTGATAGCCACTGAGTGTTCTTGTTTCAGCTGGGCTATAAGAAAGTCTTTAACCTCCAAATGACCTGTCAACACTTTAATTTGATTGTTCTTTTCCTCCATTTCTGACAGAAACGTTGAATGCCTTGTCCAGGTTTCTAGATTTTCTGCTTGAGATGCCGATAAAATTGCTTCTAGGGTCTTAATTTTTCTCACTTAAACGGATTGTTTCGGATTCATAGTTAGGAATGTCTACACTTACCGCAGACGGCTTAGTCCCTTTCGGTAGCTCGGAGCTGATTTTAGGTCCCGTAGTAATTTGTGGTGAAGAGGTGCCAATTCTGCTTCCTCTTACAGGTCTTTTCACACTAGGCTTTTGTGGGGGTTGAGATGCTTGCGACTTCGGAGTCACGGGATTTTTATTTTTTTGCATGACAGTCGATGCATAACCATTCAACGGAATGGTCCTTTAGCCCGATTTTGGCAAATTTAATAACGCCTGTGTGGTACCAGCGGCCGCTTCCTGACATGCATTGGACAGAATTTGTGGTTACCATCAGTCGGTACTCGGGGCAATAATTCTTTGGTTTCGACATATTACAGAGTGGGCAGGGTGAACTTATATCATAGACGAAAAAAGGGTCGTAAAAACGAGAAACAGTGAGTGGAAAAGCGACAGGATCTTCAACCTAATTGGTGAAATTTGTATTCACACTTATGTAATGGCAACTGTGATCATGCAATTAGTACTTGTTATAAAACATTGATCCGGAATTCCGAACAATCTTGATCCAACATTCAAAATATAAATAAATTTCCTGAAACTAGGTCAGTAGCCTACAATACTTTTAATCCTTATCACAAAGTCTTTAAATGATCTGTCATTAACTCCGGTCACTGAATTAATTCAAGAACATACTGGACTTCAAATTTAATAAATCCAATCTAGTTAGATGTTTTCAACCTTGAACTTGAAATAGCCAGCAAAACGGTAATCCGCTCATAAAAATAAATACAAAATGAAATTCCACAGGGAAATTCCACAGGTTGAGCATGATTATATCAAAAAAAAAAAAAAAAAACTATGGTTTTAACACATATGGTGCCTAATTTCATTACAAATAAAGCGAATCAACTTGGTTGAATCCAGTACTGCCACCGTGTGGTGTTATTTCTTTTGTAACTGGGAAGCCTAAAATATAGGTATTGTCACTTTTAAATCAATTGGCTTCTTGGAATTTCAAATTGCCTTCAAATTCATCCTTTTTAGGGTTAAGTTCTTGTTTCGTGTCTTTGAATGGCAGAAAACAAGATTTTACGATTGTCCAATCTCTTTGGTCACTTGAAAAAGAGCTTTAAATTTACGTTTGAATGAGCTTACTCCCAATTATCTTGGACTTTTGGTTTGATACAATCACCCCTGAAAAAAAAGACAAATAAACATGCATCGCCAATGTTTCTTCTGAAAAAAAAAGTGAAATTCCACATTTTGAAGATTGGAGATTGAAACCTGTACAGTAGGGTTCTCTGATGTGATGTATCTGATAAAGGTATTTTCAATAAGATTGCTTGATTTTTTGGGGGGTTTTCCCCTGTTTTCAAAAATCAGACAAATTTTCTCAGATTTTTGGTTTTGGGTGGGTAACAGTAAACTGAATGAATTTATATATTTATAATCAGCATAAAAAGCCAATACTGCCGGTGTAGCAATTTTCTTAAGAATTCCATTTTTAGTTTTGGTGAATATTGGCCCAAGTTATTTTTACTTTCTGTTTTTATCACAAACTATTTGATAAGATTCTCTTGTGACGAATTTTTTTTTGAACCTTCTCATTTTATTTAGTTGAATAGGACAATAAAAAGAAAGAGGGTCAATTTGACAGCTTGATAGTAAGTTTAATTTTTGTTTTTCTTTTGCTATGTTTTTTTTTTAATGTCTGAATATAGTAAGGGATTTAAGTTCGAGGGGGAGAATTGTCCTGTTATGAAAGAGGTACATTATACATGGCCGACAAAAAATAAAAACGTGGTATCTATGCAGGCAGGATAATTTTTGAGTATCTCTACTCTTTCTGTAAACTATTCTAAGGCTTAGAAAATTGCATAAAGACAAGTCTACATCTGTTATAATCTACAGAAGCAATAAATCTTTCTGTAATTTAGGTTTGAGTTGGATTCTCTTTTAAGATTAAATGCTTAATAATTAAATTTATTATTGGTTAAATAAATTGGTCACTTTGCCAGAAGTCCTTGTCGTTTAAAAATTACTATATTTTGTTTCATTTTGCATACAATTTAATCGTCTTTTTTATTTGACAGCTTTTTTCCTAAAAGTATTTAAAAATACACTTATTCCTACGAAAAAGTATCCTGGAATATATTCCCTTTAACCCAACCACCACTGCTAGTTTGCCATCTGGCCCCCACCTCCCTTGGAAAATTTTCTGCCGGCACCCTTGTTTGAGACTACCAAACTTTCTGTAGTCTATTAAAGGCTCCAGTAACATGACAAACTCTTGTGAGTCATTCTTTTTTGGTTGATCCAGTTTTGTCAATCACACTTCCAAGGTATTTTAAGTAGACATATTGCTATCCATATTTGTTGCTCAAGGGTGAGTGTCTGGTTGGCATGTTTTTTGGTTTTTCAGCATTTATTTTGAGGCTGAATTGACTCCATTTTTACATCATGTGCTCTAGGAGTTCTGGGTTGTGTTTCTTACATGATTACAGGATGGGAATCTTGTTGGCAAAGTCTGTACCAGTGAGATGTGCTTTTGGATTCAACTGGATGATGTCTATGTAGGTAGTCAATGATGATTATGAAGACTAGCAGTGATAGGATGCAACCTTGCTTAACTCCTTATCTGATATGGAAGAAATTTGTTTGGTCATCTGGTACACAACACTCTCTATCTTCATAGACAGTAACATTCAATGAAATTTGTTATCAGAAATTCTTTAGTTTTGTAGGATCTTTCACAGGCTCTGGCAGTCTACTGAGTCAAATTCCTTCTTTAAATCAATCAATATCAAATAGATTTCTGCTTTCCACTCTCTGCTTTCTTCAGTCAGTAGCCATTATTTAAATTTCCAGGCTGTATATGAATGGTTTGGTTTGAAGCCATGTTACTTGTTATGAAGGTACCTGTTCAACTCTGAGCTTGTTCTTTGTAGTAAAATTTGTGACTGATATTTGCTGGGTATACAAAGCAGGCTTAAAACTTTCCAATTGCCTGGGAGGGTTGCATCACCGTTCTAGTAGATTCTTACAAGGGTACTGCATTTCTAGCTAGAAGGTAAATTAGCTCTCCTCCAGATTAATGTAAAAGATGTTGCCCGGAACTTGAAGTAAATCAGAATTGCATCTTTGAAGTACCAAGTACATCAAAACGAAAGGTTTTTTTGCCTCCCTGCTCCATTTTAAACCTATTTGTACCTGGAAATCAGGACTTTCTACAATTTTTATTCTAGTTGTTACACATTATTAAAGGCTAGAAGCAATGTGCAAGAGTTCCACCAGTGTTGCTGTAATATTCCGTATTGTTAGCTTGTTTAGTATTGTTCGCTTCTCTAGTTTAGTTCCTTGGTTTTCTAATTCCTACTGGGGTTAATTAACTTTCTTCAACTATCTTGGATAGAGCCTAGAAATGACATGATCTGAATGTTCTAAAAGGCAATATTTTACTTGTTTCATTACACTTGCATATATAGAACAAATTGGTTGATTATTAATGTGTGAGACCATGAATGTACGAAGATATAATAGTCTATAGGTAGTAAGAGTTTTAGCTAGCACTGAGTGTATTTTTTCTTCCAGCAATGGTTTTCTAAGCTTTATTTCCAGAGTTGTCTCTGTTTTACTGAAGTTTGGACCATAGACTGTTATGTATGAACAACTTATAACACCTACATGGTTGTTTACCTGTGTACATATAATGGATAGGATTTTTGTATATTATTTGGTATCTTTTCAGGTAACCAGTCTATTAAACACATGAAGATCTTTAAATTAACATTTACTCTGTTTTACTGTTTAAATTGTTTTATGCAATGAAAACAATAAACAGTTTTAGAGAGCTGGGGAGTGTAGCTTCCCAATTTTTATATTTCTGATCATCTTTTTTAGCTTTAACTTAGGCCTACTTTATTTGACGTATAGATAGATAGATAGAATTATTGTAAACCGAACAAGGCCACACAGCACAGTGTGGCAAAAACTACAACAACAAAAACCACGAACTTATATTATTCTCCTTTCTTTTCAACATAAGATTGAGGTATTGGACAGGAATTTTTTCCCCATAATTTTACTTTTCTCTTTACTTTAAAAAAGGCTTTAGTTATAATCTTTCAAATTTAAGCACCTATATAGGGAGCCTAAGGAATCATTGAACTAAAAAAGGGCTTAAATCTTTAGAAATATCCTTTCAATTTGTTTTATCCCAAGGAAAAATCGCCTGATCCCCCTTTAAGGATTGAATCTTTCTACATCTATTCTAGACAGTATTTTTTTGTGGATTTACTGAAGCCGCAAGTTTCAGTTAATATACACTTTTATTGTGTTTTAGAATAATAGCTGTAAACTATGAAGCTAGAGCCCATGGAGTGACTCGAAGCATGAGAGGGGATGATGCGAAGGAACAGTGTCCAGATATTACTCTTGTTCGGGTGCCAGAAGAAAGAGGAAAAGCCAATCTTACCAAGTAATATTTTTATTTTTGTCCTCATGCAATGAATGTTAGAGTAATCTTTTTTAGTGGGTTTTTTTATATATGCCATTTGTCAAGTCCGTAATCTTAACTAATGAAAATCAAACAAAAAGATAGACATTGTTTCTACGACTTAACCTATCTTCCTTTTGGCTATGACATAATGCTGTGACAGAAGCCATATTTGTTTATGTAAACTGTATCCTGCATACCTGGATAATCGTATGCTTTTCAGTGACAGAATAATCTCTAGAAAAAAGTTATTCTATTGTGAAGGTTAAAAAAAAACAATTAAAACAAATATTTTTGCTATTTACATAATAGATATTCAGTGAAAAATAAAAAACTAAATAAAGTCACTTATAATTTGAAACTCTATGACAGAAGCAACTTAAAAAGCCTTGGCTTCATTACTCCAAGAAATCTAAGCTAATACTCAAAACTAAAGAACCTAAGGGTCGTAGCTCTAAAGAAGCTTAGCCAAGACTTAATTGGCTTGTTTGTCACTGGATTAGTTGAATTTAGTCCTAATTTTTTGCGTTGATTTTGTTTTTGCGTGATCGAAGGGCAATCAGGTAGCAATTCTCACGATGTCTGTGTGCGGGGGGGGGCAACTTAGGTTTTTTCTGATATGTTTCAATGCAAATACAAAAAAAAGGCATTTCTATGAGGATATCAAATTAAGGTTGTTAAATGGAAAAACTGAAAAAGGATCTTTTTCAATGGAAAACCAATAAAGTTGCATCTAAATCTAGGGGGAGGGGGGATCTAGCTCGGCAATTTTCATCCCTCCTCCAAACTCGAAATCTTAAAATTAATTAACAATTTTTTTCTCTTTCAATTTAAGGTATAGAGACTGTGGTAAAGAAGTAATCGACGTACTGTGTCGCCATTGTAGCTGTATAGAAAGAGCAAGTATTGATGAAGCATACTTAGATATTACTAATGAAGTACATAAAAGGCTAGAAGAAATCCATTTAAATGAAAACGATTTTAATTTCGAAGCTTTGTCATCGACATATGTGGTTGGATGGGAAGGAAGTGGCCAAACAGAGGAGGAGAGTAAGTCCTTTAATTTCCTATCAGTGACTAATAGTAATATTTACACTGGGACATTTATTTAATACATTTCATTAATGATAAATTAAGATACACTGGGGGGGGGGGTACACGGTTCCCCATCCCTTGAAAAAAAAGTCATAGGTTCTTAAGAATCTGCTGTATAAATTCTCAAATTCTACTCACTAAAACATAGTGTAATGATATTGAATAAACCAATTGTTTGCTTGTATTTACAGCATGCCATGTAAATAGCATGGATGAATTAACAGCTAGACTTTTCGTCTAAATAAAAAAAAGTCAATAAAAATGTTTTTTTATTGTAAAAACTGTTTTTAGACGGTGAGATTTTTTTTCTATTGTGTCGGAACTTTACATTATAGAGTTAGTATTGCCTTTTGTTTAACCCAATAAAGATTAGATAGAAGAAATGACAATCAATAGGATTGATTTCGAAATTAAAGTCTTGCGTTTCTCTTACTTTGCGCCCCTTAATATTAATCTATCCACGATACAGGAAGTAGTGGAACAAGGTAAGTACATATCAGCCTCTGTTCTTTTCTTCTCAGCGAAGCTCCGATTCACTGATAAAACTTAAAAATAAAAAATCTACGTTGCTCTCTGATATGGAGGAGACCCCTCCAAACAAAGAAACTGAACACTTGAACTATAAAGGTTAAAGCTCTCAAGTTCTATAGTATTCCAAGTTGTAGGTACCTCACTACGAAATTTCAAGGGAATTTGGGGAACTTAACATCCGGAATTTTAAGCAAGCTTCTAGTTTTTGGAGTTTCTGTTTCTGTTGAAATTAATTGTCTTTACCCACACTTCGTTGCTATGAACTTTTATATAGGAATTTCTGCAAAAATCAGAAAATTAAATAACAAACTCGACTAATTGAAACACTGAATTAGTTTGTAAAACCCCATGGCTGCACTGTTCAACCACTTTTTTGAATATTTAAATTTTCCTATTGATAATTGCAAGAAAGCATTTTGGTAATGGGGCAAGAGAACCTGAGCACTTTCAAGTTATGTCTAACATCAATTTGAAGCTACTGTCTGCTTGCTTACCATCTCGTATGGTTTTTCATTCGAAAAAAAAATTATGGTACGACGAAACAAGAGCTTGGCAGAACAACTTCTGATACTCCTACCTGAAATAGACTATAAAACTCCATCTCAGCGAAAACAATCCTTTCTGGCCCCAGGCAAGAACTATAAGCATCGCTTATCATAACTCTTATTGTTTTATTGCGGTCACTAGAAATTGTTGGCGTAGGAAAAAAAAGGACGAAACTGAAGTGTTGCTCCCGTAACACAAATACCACTTGCTTCACCTAAAAAGTATACGGCAAGTTGAACCTAAATTAGTAGTTTACCCTTGACCCCCAAAAAAGTACGATAAACTGGAAAGGAAAGAATTGTCTTACAGAACTCTGTCCCTTATGCGCTAAAATCTTATAAGATGACTCTACATATTTCACCGGGCATGAGTGGCGAAATAATATGAGAGTTGATGAAAGTGCACGTTACTTAGAATTGTCAACATTTTCAGTCTGAAAATGCCGTCCTTGAATTGTTATCTTGATACTTCCCTTTGCTTCAAATATTTCTTATTCAACCTTTTTTATTTAGTTAATTCGGAGTTTGTCGAAATTTTACTACCAGTTTGGCACTTATAATGTTGTAATTTATGATTGGGTTTGCAGATGCAATTTTCTTTTTGTTACAACGTTTTTCAGCTTATGCATTGCCTGTATGCCGAGATACGGAGCTACAAAATCAGTATTTTTCAGCAACCATCACGCCTCTCAAATATAAAATGATAGCCTACCACGTATTATGAAAGAAGTTATTCAACCAAAATCAATTCATATCAATCGTATTTTATTATTCTGGTAAAAAAATAGTTATACAATAGTTGTTATCTTTTAATATTTTTGCTCGTATGCTGGTGCCTTGTAAGCTGGTGCTTTGTATTCTGGAGCTGGGTAGGAAGCTTTGTAAGCAGGTTTATATTCAGGATATTTAGCTTCACCAGTATATTGGACATCAGCGTTGTATCCGTTATAGGCATCAGCTGTGTAGGTTACAGTCTGGACGCGTCCGTCTGGAAGGAGGACTCTGTAGCTTCCCTTGGTATATCCTTTGTCGTCGGTGACCTGCTCATGAGCGTAGTCATTGTAGGTGTAGTCGTCCTTCACTGCCCAAGCAAATTGGTATGGGGCGTATTCATATTTGTACTGGAAAATTGGATATAATAGTTTAAATAAGATTTCCATATTTACGTTTTCGTTTTCTTTGTTTTTTAAAACATTTCTATCAAACCAATAAATATTTACCTGTCATAATCATTGATTTGATCTAATCATGTGGTTGTAAAAATCATTGATTACATATTATTGGCAAAATTGTTCGAACCTTTATTTGGAATTTGATTATTTTTCAATTTGTTGTGAAATGTTTGAAATTGAGTAAGGGCAGGCAATGCGAAAGTTAATACCTAAAAATCGAATCTACAATTAACAATTTTCTATCACGTCTCGGACTCGTCACATATTCTGAAATTCTGCATTGTTCTTACTCACCACGCTGTTTTTTTCTACATGATTATATGAATATCAGACTTGGAACTCCACTTCCCTCCTCCAAAAGAAATGGGATCCCGTCTTAGCTCATAAATAGCTAGACACAATACTGAAGTTACTTTCCAGGTTGATAAAGTGTGCACATTGTTCTCTCTTGGTTTTTCTAAGCTACAGGGAGATAGATATGTCCTTAAATAATGGACAGTATTCAGTCTAATCTTTTCTGTCAAGAATCAGAGTTTGGATTTTAAGAAAATTTGTATCTGTTGATTCTCATTAAAAGGTCATTTCGTTTCCTGTCTATTTTGCCATCTTTCCATGGTAGTACTTCACCTTGTATTTTACACATTAGTTTTTCTTGAAGTTCGTTTGACGGGACACCGAACATTTGCGTTGTCTATACCTCCAGAATAGTTACTATGAGCTAGGCGACAATTGATATATATTGAGCTGTTTAGAAGCTTAGTCCAATAACTCAGGTTTTTTAGGTTCTGTACTCTTAGGTATTTGAAGTCAAAGTAGCTAATTGAATCAAAACTTTGCATGTGTATTTGCATAGGTGCGCACACTGGTCTTGGTCTTATAGGAATGAGAGGCATAGCATACATTCCAAGAGAAGAGAAGTTGAACGATTTCAAAGGAAGGCAGATCGAAAATTTAAAAGTATGTTTTTGCAACCAACGTTTCAAATTTTTTTTAGTGGGTGAGGTGCTTCGATATGATTTAAGATAATTTTCCCTAGCTCTTCCCTGCTGAGTGAATGTGTTTATGTTTTATTTTCTAAAGATAGGGAATAATCCCTAAATGACGAAATTGAAAGTTAATTTATTGGTGAAAATTTTTGAACGCAAAATGATTTTGAGAATCCTAATTTGCCAATAACATTATTTTGAAAGCATTTTCAACAATTAGGCATAACATATAATAAGTATTTTTTTATTAGATAATTGATACATTCTAATCATAACAGAAATACATCTTGTTAAACAATTTATCTTGGAACGTTTTTTAATGGATTTAATTCATTTGGATACTAAGTAACTGAGTTGCAGACGAATGTTTGATAGCGTCTTTAGCTTTTTCTGATGGAAGCTATTAACAGAAAATAGTTTATGAGAAAGTCAATGCTTTTGGTTTTACGAAACTAAGCTCTCAACTCTGGAAAAAAAAACGGCATAAAAAGGAAAATGTTTCTTACATCTCCTGCAGCTTTGTAGGCTGGTTTGTACTCTGCCGCCTTATATTCTGGTTTGTATTCCGGCTTTGGGTATTGTTGTGGAGCAGCCAATGCTGTAGCTAGCAATGCGCTTATGATGAGTACCTAAAAAGAAAGCCAATATTAATAAAACTGAAAGCAAATATTGTAACAAAAACGTGGCTGCAAAACTGAAGCATATTAGTGCTTAAAACGAAGGGTTTGTTGCTGAATTTATCTTTCAGCGTGGCAGCAAATATCTAGTGTTCAGAGAATATTTTACTACCCTTGGATCGCTGCTAAGGGTCGAACATTTTTACGGCCCGGTGTGACATGTTGTGTGCACTAAGAAAACTATTGTTCATATCGACTGACAAATTACACATGCCATCATTATTCAAATTACAAAGATAGCATATGTCCTGTAGAAATGGCAATAGCTCTTTTCCCTCTAAAAATTAATGATCAATAAAGGATAGCTAATAGAAATTTTTTGATTAGTTCAATTATCATTCATTTCCTATATTATGACTGTACTTTGTCTGTTTCATTGTAATGTTCCTATGAATTTGAAATAGAAACAGAATAAAATACGAAATAAAAATCTAAAATAGAATACGAAAGAAATAGAAAAATACGCTGCTTGCTGTATAAATTTTAACTGTGTTCCTAAAAAACGGCGACGTCTGTGTTAAATCACAATTGTGTTACTTTTGGTTTAGTCAACCGAACTCATAACTAATTTATTTTATTAATATGTAATTTGTTCGAATATTTTTAATTCTGTGAATTATAATTGATAAATTACATGTCTTATAACCAAAAATGTTGCTAAGAAACTTGTTTTGAAGGGGGGGGGGGGGGTAGGGGAGGGTCAGAGAATTTATCGATTGGCTGGTCATTTTAAAATTTTTGTTACTGGTCGAGATTTTGCATGTGCTATTCACCGCAAAAACGCGACGCTTTTTGCCACAATTTTAAACACTCAATTTTTTTTTGCCGACTGGTAGAACTCAACCGAGAAGGCATTTTCCACCCTCCTCATGTATGATGTCTCTAGCCTTGTTAAACGTAAGAGACCCATCCAATTTATCGGCTTTTTTTAATGATATAAATTTCGAGGATCCGAAAATATTCCAGAGCAGAAAAGCCTTACAGAAAAGCCCTCACTTAAAAGGAATATGAAATTAATCAAATAGTTCGCGGTAATGAACTTTAAGTAAGGAGCGGCTCGGCCTAATAGTACCCGAAACTCTAAGAAACATAATTTGGATAAAAATAGATGCATCAAAAGAATTGGATGATTCCAAATATATAAGATTCATTAAGTTTATTGTTACTCATTAAAATCTACGAGCCTGAGAAAACTTGCCCTTTTTCGAAAAAGGGGGAAACATCACCCAAAAGTCAAGCGATCTCATTGAAAATCGCAGCATCAAATTCAGCGTATCAGAGATCCCTTGTGTAGAGGTTTCAAGTTCCCATCTGCGAAAATGTGGAATTTCGCATTCTTTGCCAGAAGAAAGATCACGGGTATGGGCTAATTTGTTGTTTCTTTTTTCCTAGGGATGACCTTATCGAATCAACGGTACTAGAAGATTGGTAGAGGGCTCATTTAAGACAAAATTAATAGTTCTACTTTAAATGACCAAGAACACTGGAGGGCAACCATACCCCCTCCCTCGCTTTTTTTCTCCAAAGTTGTCTCATCAAAATTTTGAGATAGCCATTTCGTTCAGCATAGTTGAAAGGTCCAATAATTATGCCTATGGAATGGATTGACCCCCCACAGCCCCCGGCGAAAGGGCAAGGGCAGTTGATATTATTTTTTCTTGGATATTTGTAATTCATTTAGAAATTGTTTAAAGCGCTCCAAATAAAGCATATTTTAAATAGGTATGATTGACAACATTAATGAAATACTAGATACTCGAAAACTGAGTTAATTGAAAACACTGGTATCAATGGGGTGGTGTAGGGTATCGTGCCCCTTAGATTATTTTGCCCTCCTCTCTCTATTTTGAATATAACTTTTTTTTATTATTTTCATTCAAAAATGCCATTTCTTGGTATTTTCATTTTAAAAATTACATTTTGCACCCCCCTTAATCTCCGTGAATTGACGCCACTGATTGAAAGGTACATTTTAGACTTTGACATCCGGTAAAGAGGGTGCTGTATTATAAAAAAAAATTTGATAACAATATAAAATAATAAACTTACTTTCATTTTGTTATCTTGTAGTAGGGTAATGACTCTTTACTCAAAACAAAGGTTCAAAAGAAACTAATGTCTTGTGAAAAATAGTGTGTCTTATATAGTTTGACTGCAAGAAACGACCACGCCTTTTTGATTTAGCTCTGCATGTATAATTGAGTTCAAGAGCCTGAATTTCAATTGAAATAAGGGCCTTCACCCACAATCTGCGATGACTTCATACATGGAGGAGGACTCGCCGCTAGAATCGTTTATTATCTAATATTTTTGCAGAATTTATTTTTGGAGTCTTGGTTCCTACTTCTTACCAAATTTGACCGTCTTTCACAATAAGTCTATTCACTTGCTTATTCTGTGATATAAAACATGCATGGTCCAATTTGTCTCCAGATTCGGTAGATTCAGCAGTTTCATCGCACTAAGTACGTCCAGAGGCGTCACTAGCCAAATTGTTTGGTGGGGGGGGGCAGTAGATGATAGGGACCGGCTGATCTTTTAGACCAACGGATTTGCTATTAAAATTACTTAATTTTTTTCTTTATGTTTTAGCGACTGACACTGATCTTCTTTCATTGACTTTCCGGGTTATTAGGAAGTATACAGATGTTTTCGGGGATATACAGTCGTTTTTTTGGTAGTGGGGGGGGATCAGGGGTTACGTGGGGGGATCTTTCCATGGAGGAATTTCTTAGGGGGGAAGGGACATTGCTATGAAGGGGGCGCCAGATTTCCCAGCATTATTTAAAAACACGATCAGAAATTAAATAAAAAAGAAACATGTTTTTCAACTGAAAGTAAGGAGCAACATCAAAACTTAAAACGAACAGAAATTATTAAAATTCATTAAAACCTAAAACGAACTAAAAACTTAAAAAGAACTTAATACATATATGATTGGGTTCGCCCCCTAGTTAATACCTCGCTCTTTACGCTAAATGTTTTTAGTACTTTTATAAGTGCTATTTATTCTAATTAACGGCCTTTGTGATTAAGGGGTCATTTTTAAAGGATTGGACCAAAATTTGAACTTTAGCATAAAGAGCGAGGTATTGACTGGGGGGCCAACCCCCTAATATACATATTAAAAATATATGAATATAGAAGTTCGTTACGTAAGTTAATTCGTAAGTTACGTATATTTATTACTAATAAAAACGTTCGTAAATAAAATTAAACAACTTTTGAGAAAGCCATTTAACCAAAAAAGGTAAAATTAATATGCAAATTTCGTTTTGATTATTTGTGTACAGTGAGCCAAAATCAATACCTGCATTAATTCAAAAACGTTCAGAAATTAAATAAGAAAAAACAAGTGTTTTAACTGAAAGTAAGGAGCAACATTAAAACTTAAAACTAAAAAAAAATATTCCGTGTGTGAAAGACAAGGAGACTTGAAAGACTTGACTGCTGTCCCAAGAGTTGACTGTAGGTCATGACGCCAGTATCGTCTTGGAACTGTCGCCAGTATTCTCAGAAACTGAAAAGATTACACCTATTGCTAAGTGGCTAGTTGATTATGATCTCACTGAGGGCATCAAATTTGCGCCAGCATTTTCTGTTCTAAATCTAATTAGTAAGGAATTTTAATTTGACTCTGTCTTTTCAAGCACAAAGCAGAAGAATGTGCTGTTGACCGAACGTCCAAGAATACTTTTGCTGTAGTAAAAGAACCAAAAAATACTCACCCGTTAGTAAGGAAGGCATTTCAGACGGTAAAGATTGTGTCAGTGACATCTGCTAAGGGGAATAGAATATTTGGCAAATTCGAGTCAGGGAAACTGTACTAAGGCTAACAATGAGTAAAGAACGCCTTGACAACTGCTGACGTCAGCCTTGAAGTGATTTTTTTTGGTCAGTTCTGCATATCTGTAATAGTGCAAAAGTGGAAAGGGTTGAAGTCACAAAGTATTTGATTCTCATTTTGTATTTCTATTTAATTTTGACTTTATTTGAATGTTAAGTGCCCCTTTTGTGAAGAACACAGCATTGATACAATAAAAAGTACAAGATTCCCTTCCTTTCTAACCCAGCCCCCTCCCTGACCCCCAATGAAATGTAGCTGAGGATCCCTTCTGAGGAGGTACATAAAAAATGGTTGTTGTTTAAAATGATGTTAAATGAGAAAAATGACACAAGTCACGCGTAATACCAATATGTTGTCTATAAAAGCTTAAAGACTGTTCGCCCAAAAAAGAAATATAATAGCACAACACGCAAATATGTTATCTCTGGTTTAGTTTACACATTTGGTATAACTAATGCGTCGTGATAAATTCATGTGTATCAAAGCTTGAAGGTCTTGATTAGCTAAAACCACAAATAAGAGTATTGGATTGTTTTTAATTTTTTTATTCTACTCACAATTTATAAAAAATATTAGTCAACAGCATCTATTCGGGGATGCTGTCCAGGTATTCAATGACACCTGGTTATTGCTCTTGTGAACATAAAACTTTTAGATACTTTCAATTTTTATGTACTTAGATACTTTCAACTTACTGCTTAGATACTTTCAACTTACTGCTTAGATACTTTCAACTTACTGCAGCATCAAGCAACCGTAGGCAAACTCAGCTGCGCACGCTCCTCTTCCATCATAATCTATATAAAGCCTCCCTCTTTACATCCCAAGAAGGCTTCCCAAGCCTTCTCAAGGCAAAATTGTGACTTCTGAAGAAGTCGCAACTTCCTTTAAATCCTTTCTTACGACCCCTTCCTACTCCATCCAGCCTTGGCCTGCTTTTCGTTTGGCCCTAGATGGTCAGCCAAAAAGGACGATTTTTGGCAGTCTGTCATCCTTCATCCGGGTTTGCAGTCACGGTGCTTGTTAGGCAAACTCAACTAATTATAATCGCTCAATTCAAATTAACTAGGTCACACTAAGAATACGAAAACTACACTGATTGGTTATTGATTAGAAAACAGGAATAATAGTCCAGTAAATCTACGGAAAAAAATCGACGATCTGGGACAAAATTGCAATATACATGATTTTTACACCATTTTGTAGAGAAAAAAATTCTGTACAACATACTAAAAGTCTCCAAGAACTCCCTTGGCGGAACAGGGTGAAAAATGGGGGGAAAGGGGAAAACTCGAAAATCTACGACCGATAGCTCTTGATGCTTATAATGGCATTCCTGATGCTCTTGGGTCGAAGAAGATCGAATATGTTTTTATTGCTGTGTAATAAGTGGTTTCCTCGTGTCCCCACTTTCCTCGTCTCCCCCACTCCTGGTTCCTAGTTACAAGGGAAAAAGAGGGAGAGATCAAGATATCCTCTTAAGGAAAAAGATAGTCGACGGCTCTACAAAATTTGTAGAGGAGACAAAGGTCTATCAACTCTGCTTTAAAACCCTTTAACACCGTTTTGACGAGAGTTCAACATCATATTCCCTGTTCTCTTTTCTTGTGTTGGAGATCACTAATAGAGCATTTATACATAGTGGAAATCCGAGCGGATTGTGAAAAACGGTCGGAAAATTTGCTTGGTTTTCACAATCCGCTCGGATTTCCGCTATGTGTGAATGCGCCATAAGTCTAAGTGTATACACATGCTGCCACCTAGTGAAAGCTTTAACATAACGAATGGGCACATTTGCTGATCATAAAGGTAAGACAGTTCTGTTTTTATAATTATCAATGGGAACTTCCGGAAGAAAGTGAAAATTCAAAGCAACAAAAGGGAAGGCTAGTAGGAAGAGAGTTCCAAACACACAGACAAAGCAAGTAACGGCTTTTTCCTTTACCTAATTTTGCAGCGGCATCTAGCAGCATGAGGTGAAAAAATACAATGCTTTTGGTAGACGATACTAAGATTCTTCGTCATTAAGACGATGGTTTGCATTTTACCATGAGATTGCTAATGTTCAATCGCCCGAGCCACATTATAGTCACACTTGTGGCTGCTAAACCCATTGTCTTGAATACAAATACAACGTCTGACTATTGACCTAGTTTTTGAAATTCGCGCTAACCCATCCCTTCAAGGCTTTCTCTAAAGTGGCCCTCACACACAGGTCGCAGAGTAATTTAAGTCCACTTTACGACCCGTCGTAAGGTTTAAAGTACATTACCGCACTGATCTGAAGTGGTCGATAAGGTCTTAAACTGAATTAAAACTTTAGTGGAAATTAGGAGCTTTCCTAGCTCAAGCAGTTTTCAAATGTTTTATGTTGTGAGGTAGAGCAGAAATAGAAGGAAATAATTTGTGTTGCCTGAAGAATGCGACGCGTCATATTTAAGACGCTGGCTGTATAGTTCCTAAATTCCATTTTTACGTGTGAAAAGCGGTAAACCTTACGTACAACTTATGGTACTTTGCTTCCTCACTTTACATCCTATATCTGAGCGCCGCTTAATTGGTGAAAATTCTTAACTGCGCCTCCTGGCTTGAGGCTGATTAGAGGTATTGAACTCACAAATCTTATGGTCAGATTCGCTTTATGGGTTGATTTCGTGTCAAAAACAGGGCTTAGGTTTGAGTTTAGCCCCAAGTGTGACTGCAATGTGGCTCGTACAAAAAGCTCCTCTTTCTTGCCTAATAAATTTTTGTTTGCAGTTTTATATAATACCCTATTCGTGTAGGAAGAAGATGAACGTTGTAAGCTCTGTAGCCGCAGCATCTGTACTGGTGGTGAAAGTGTCAGAATCACGAACAAAGGAGCTCTTCAAATCAATGAATCCAGTGTGCAACGGGATGAAAAGATAACAGTTGAAGATAGTGAAATAGTACACATCCAGTGCAGAAAAGACTACTGCCGTCCGGCGTCCATAGCTTGTCTCGTAAAAAGAAAGAATGACGATCCCGGCGATACTGTAGTTTCTTTAAACAGATCCACTAGATCTAGTCAAGATGAATATGATGTGAACTCAAACTATATGTTTGCAATACGAAGCTAGTCCTTCCGTTTGAGAAGAAAAAAAAAGCCAAAAATGACGAGTGCCGAAAATTGACCACAATTGAAGTGAAAAATTGATTCTTCAGTGCTGTGATTCTAGGAAAAATGACGATTGGGGTAATGCTGTCCGCGGCAATCTGAATTCTATAAGCTCGGATTTTCATGCAGCTGATGCAGCGTATCATAAGTTATGCTACTCTAACTTTAAAACTTTTAGAGAGGTTCCAAGGCGGTACTCTAGTGCAACTGATCTGGTGAACGCTGCTGAAAGACCACAGGAGAGTACAAATCGAGATGCATTCATTAAAGCTGTTAATTATTTCAAAGTATTCGAACATAAACAGTTTACAGTGAAAGATATAGCAGAAAAGTTGAGGCTTTTTCTTGAACCAGACCTGACGCCGCACACCACAAAGCATATAAAATGACAACTTAATGAAACCTATGGCAACTGCATTGTTATAACTGACATAGGCCGACAGATTGGTGTTTTGACTTTCCGACAACTAGCACATGAGATCCTTGGTGATTTTACAGAACTCCACAGCCGAGTGAAGAACACCAGCAGAAGTTTATGATAGAGACAGTGGCCAAAGTAATTAAGAATTATTAAGTTAGTGCAGTGTACAGACTCTGACTACCCGAACCTGAGCAGTATAGAAGAAAAAGGAAAAGCTGTGAATTTCTTACCACAATCTCTGAGACTCTTTCTTTTTCTGCTAATCACGGGATCAGACAAGGACCTACTCGTAGGTTCAATCAATCAAGCAATAAAGAAGGCTTACCATCCCTAGTATGTAATCGCTTATATGAAAGCGCATCTTAGATCCCAGCTGCACCAACACTCTCGTTTACATCTTGTCATCGACCAGCTGAATAGGCTAGGTTTTTCTATTTCTTACTCTGAAGTGCTTTGATTCGAGCGTTTTGCCGCAGGAACTTATGGTTCAAAATTTCCAGGGATGACTCCTGGAACTTTCATCCAGTTCATTGGCGACAATGTCGACCACGAAATTTGCACTATCGACGGAAAATGTACTTTCCATGGGATGGGCATGCTAGCTGCCGACACAAAAAGGCTACCGTAATTTCCAATCATAATCCCAAGAGCAGTTGTAAACCTTGAAGTACTCCAGCAGGTTGGACAAGTGCCTCTCTTCTAATACAACAGAAGCCAACAGGAGAACAGTCTTGTGTACAAACCCATTGCGACCATCACCTTCGACGACAATCGATGACGTTGACCTACTAAGGCATGCAAGCTGGATATATGACACAAAACGGGTCGGATGGGGTGGATTTATGCAAGCAATTCACCATGGGTCACACAAAGGCGCTTCGTTGATTTTTTTTCTGTCTGATCGACTATGATCCCTCCGATCGTTTTGTTTATACACGACCTTACGTTTTATCTCCAATAAAGGTCGACGTACGGAATGGTGCCAGTTGTAACTTTCGAATAACCTTTGTACATGAAAGCGGTGAACATCCTCAATACTGAGCCTGCTGATAGTCCTCTCAAGGCAGCAGTTCCAATGATCGGTTGTCTTTATTGCCGTGACAGGTTTGTCACTATATTCTTGTTGGCCATGCTCTTCTTGGTTGCGACACTACGTCCCGTTTGTTTGGGATAGGAAAGGAGGCTATCCTGCCATTTCTGAAAAGTCTTGAAGATTTTGGGAATAACTTGTAAAGTATTCCTTAATCCACACTCTAACAAGGAAGAAGCCCAGCAAGCCAGTGAAAATCTTTTGCTTTGTTTCTACAAGGCTAAGAAAGGGGAGGGTCTCAGAAAAGCTGGGTACAGGGGGTTTCTTGAAAATTTGAGCAGCTCAAAGACATCAACTTTCGTGAACACAGAGGGACTTCCACTAACTCCATCGGCTGCGAAATCTCATTCTTATAGAGTCTTCTATCAGGTAATGGAATGGCGTAATGCTGTGTCAGAACTCGACCCAAAAAACTGGGGTTGGCGATTACGTGACGGATGCCTCACTCCGATCATGACAGACATCGGACCTGTTCTGCCTCATCTGGTAAATGTGATTCGTTGCAGCTGCACGCTTTCCAACTGTGACAGCTCACGCTGTAGCTGCTGAAAAATGGATTGCCTTGCACACTTGCTTGCAAATTCTGCCAAGGGATTGCGTGTTCCGATAAAGATGTTTTTGTTGATAACGATGAAGAAGACGATGTATAGTACAAATCTTTTATCTTTTCCTTTTTGATTCAATCAAAACCGTAATTATCTTTTGCTGTGATTACCGAAGTTAGTTTTGTCTTATGCTTCTATTATATAATCGAAGTAAATGAGTCGAAGTAAATGGTTTCTGACCATTTTCCAATTTATTGTTCTGTTCCCAAATTAAAAATGCTGAGCCAAGAGGATACCAGGGTTGAGTCTTAATCAAGAATTTATAGTCAGAGCAATGTTCATAACCCTTATGTCTGATCTTAGTGCTAGTGATTGGTGTTCAGTAATGAATTCTGATGATATTAATTGGGCTTCAACCTCATTAATAAGTCGGCTGACAACACTAATTGAAAAAAATTTTCCCCTAGTAAAATCTTCAAGTAAATATAAACCCAAGATGCCTTGGATGTCTCCTAGTCTTGTAAGATCAACAATGCAGAAGTCAGAGCTTTTTAAGCTCGCTTGCAAAAGCTTTGATTCTGATGATTTATCAAAGTATAAGCATTATAAGAATGTATTAACATCAACAATTAGACTAGCTAAGAAGAATTATTTTTTTTTGAAAATTCAGGAATGCAAAGGTAATTTGGAGAAAGTTCGGAGTGTAGTTAATGAAGCTTTATCTCGTAGGAAACAAACAAAGAAACAGCCTACCGCCTTCAAGAATGCAGGTGGTTCAACTATTGAAAAAGCAACAGTACCTAATGCCTTCAACTCTTACTTTACCACCCTACTAACTGTTAAGACCCCCTCCTTTTCTAAACTAGGCAAATCTTCATCAGCTGAGAGAAGTATTTTTCTAACTCCTTGTACAAGCATAGAGATCTGTGATTTTATTTCTTCTTTAAGTAGCAGTAACACAGCTGATGCACTTGGACTAACAAACCTTGTGCTTAAGTCTGTTTCTTCTTATGTTGTTGAAACTCTTACCCATATTTTTAATCTATCTATTTCAAAAGCTGTATACCCTGATTCGTTTAAAATTGCAAAAGTACTCCCTCTTTTTAAGAAGGGTGACCCCAGCTTAGTGTCAATTTATAGACCTTTATCAATTCTCCCAATTTTCTCGAAATTACTTGAAAAAGTTGTGCATAAGAGGCTTTTTTCATTCCTGTCTAATGGGGCTTCAATTGGAAGCGGTTCTGTTCTGTCTGATCACCAGTATGGCTTCCAACCTAAACTCTCTACTGCATGTGCTCTAGTTGACGTTACAGAATTCGTGCGTGTTAACATAGACAAGGGTCGTTGTGTTCTAGGACTATTTCTTAATTTTTATAAAGCTTTCAACATGGTAGATCATTTTGTGTTATTGGGAAAACTGTCTCTACTTGGAGTTCGGGGAATTGCCTTTGAATGGTTTAAATCTTACCTGTCTAATAGATCTCACTTTGTGTGTTATGATGGGAAATATTCTGATCTAGCTTCGGTTTCCAAAGGGGTACCTCAAGGCTCAGTTTTGGGACCACTCCTCTTTCTTATTTATATTAATGACCTTCCTCCATCTCCCAACCTTGATACCCACACTGTTTTGTTTGCAGACGATAGTAATTTTTTTGTGGTTGCTAATGATCTGCCCTCTGGTGTTGCTAAGGCTCAGCTTCTGCTCAACCATGTGCGTGATTGGTGTGAGCAGAACCGGATGCTTTTGAATAGCTCTAAGAGTAGTATTATTCATTTTCGAACCCCATACCACATGGCTGAACCTTCCCCAACAATCTTTGTTTTTTATGGTACTGATATAATTCCCCTGTGCTCTTGTGTTAAACTTCTTGGTGTGCATGTTGATTGTTTTCTTTCTTTCAAAACTCATATTTCCTATACATATTCTATAATTTCTCGTCAAGTGTCTATGCTTCATTGTGCCAATCAATTTCTTCCTCCCGATGTAATGCTTTCTCTTTACTATGCATTTGTCCTTCCTTATTTTTCTTATTGCTGCACTGTATGGGGCAATACTAACCATTCTTCCCTTCGGCAACTCCGAACAGCACAGAATAGAGTGGTGAAGGCAACTTTTTGCCTACCTCGACTCTATCCTACGGCTGATCTTTACAGTGATACAGGTCTAGATGCCTTAGTTGTGGTTATCAAGAAACAGAACCTAAAACTAGCTCATCGAGCCTTCAATTTCTCGCTTCCTCCAAACATCTTATCATACTTTGATCTAGCATCAACACGTAAGTGCCAGACTTTGCTTCGAAGCTCTGTTCACCAACTTCAGCTGCCTAAAAGGGTATCCTCAGCAGCTCAGAGGTCACCAATTTATAGAGCAATTGCTCTTTGGAACTCTATTCCCAGTGATTTTTCTCTTATCAAAAACTCTTCTTCCCTTTGCAGAAAAATATTCTCTAAGGCTTGAAGTAATTTTGTTTTTTTCTTTATTTCTTTATTCATTTTGCTTTATCTATTTATTCCGCTTTACTTTATATAGTTTTCTTTTCTTTTATTCTCTCTTATTATGTTGAATGAGATTCGAACCCCGCTGTTTAGTAATATTATTAATGGTTTGGAATTTTAATAAATTACAGGACATTTTCAGTTCGGATAAAATTAAGTCAAAGGTTATTGTGTAGCAGTTGTTTGTTTTTTGTTGTTTTTTTTTGTTGTTGATTTTTCTCGCATTGTGTTTATATTTTTGAGATATGGTTGTATTATTTTTCCTTCCCTGATTTGTTTTGTGTGGATTTTGTGATTGATACGAGGTCCTCTACAAGCTATGCTTCTTAGGACCTCTAGCGCTTAAGTGTATTTATGTACTTATTGTAGTATTTAATAAATTGAATTGAATTGAAATCTGCCCACGTATTCTGAAGGTCCGATGCATTGCCTCCTTTACGGTGAAAACAATGCAGAAAAATAAGATACAAATCCTATACCATGTTTTTTAATACCATGTTCATCGAGTCAAAAAACCTTGGGGGCAACATTTTGACCAGCCTTATCGCACAACAATCGAGAATTCTTTTTCCCCCCTCCTTGCTAAAGGGGGAAATTAAACCAAGTCCAGCGAACAAACAACATAACTTTCTTTTTTTTTATTTCGCCGCGCAGAAAAAGAGCAGACGTGAAGTTCGAGTGTACAATAAATCTGCCCCTGAATTTTTTACAATTTCCCCCTTTTCTACTGTTTTTACCCTGTTCCGCCGAGGGGATTTTCGGGGACTTTTGATATGTTGTATAGAATTTTTTTTCTCTACAAGACGGTGTAAAAAATTTTTACATTGCAATTTTGTCCCAGAGTTTCGTAGATTTACTTAGATTAATTCTTGGTTTGAAGAAACACACTTAAAACTGGCTTGAACTAGTTTGACGATATCTCAGGCCATCTGCATTAACCTGGTCCGATTAAAAAAGTCCAGTTTAAATCTGTCTCGCTTACGACCTCTGAACAAATATGATTTAGAGTCACATACAAGCAACACATCCTTCGCTACCGAATATAGTGGTGACAATCGAAACAATAACCTGTATAAGAATGGACATTAAATTTGTCTTGGTAGAAGTTTAAAGTGAGGGAAGGGGATAAAAATAACCAAAAACGGTATTGTACATGTTAACTGCATGGATTATAGAGTGATCGTGAACTTGTGACAGTTGTAGGGCTCAGGTTCAGCCCCCCGCGCTAGTGCCTGTCCTACCTATTAAAACAAGGCAAACCGACATGAAAGAAAGGGGTGACAGAGAGGCCTAAGGTGTCGTGTTTATTAACATCACGGAGTCTGCCTTTAGGATAGGCTTTTAGAGTTTGTCGACAGCGTCTTGATTTGAAGTAAAAGTGATTGGGAATTCAAATTGCTCCCGTGTGACAACAAGAATATCTACACGCCCTTTGTAGAAAGCTGTTTAATAAACGTTTTACTTGTTAAAGAATTGAATTTTGTTTGCAAAGAAAAGACAAGACAAGAAAAAGCTAAGTAATGAACGAAGGAATGCAAACTAACATGAAAAACAAAATCTGCAACTAGGTGAGAAGCATGGGAAAAGACCATGGAATGCCTCAATTTTCAAAACAGCAGATTCAGATAGCCATGTAGAAAAGCGTCCTCTTCTCATGTCATGGTGGCAAATATAGCGGAAAGATCAAACTTCAAAAAAAGCTGCGCAGAGTGCTTGAATATATTTCTTTTTTGCTACAAACTGAGCTAATGGAAACAAACCTGATAAGAATGATTCAGAGTAGCCACAGTAGGTCGAGCACGGTTTCACTAGTGCTTGCGGTTATTTTTACTCCTATTAGCTGATAATAGTTACTAATATCATTTGCTCCTATACCAGAGTATGGCATATTATTAAGCTCCATGTTATTATTTTTACAATTTTTTATTCAAATCTTAATTTTCTTATTCCCCCCCCCCAGCCCCTTAGAAATGCCATGAAAAATTTTAAAAGTTTTATTTTTTTTTCCTGAAAATTTTGATCATGTCAAATATGTCACGTACTCAGGATATTTAGGCTGAGGAGAAGGAGGGAATGATAAGAATAAATTTATTTGATTATTTGAATAAGAAGTGACTTGTAACACGAAAAAATTTGAATTTTGGGGAAGAGCCAGCCCCATTGCCACACTGCACACATACCTGTCTCAAAAAGTACCGTACGCTCTTTTTTTATGACACGACCTCATTTTAATGATAAAAAATGAAAAAGAGATATATATATATATATATATATATATATATATATATATATATATATATATATATATATATATATATATATATATATATATATATATATATATATATATATATATATATATATATATATATATTGCCTCTTTTTGAATTCTTGATCAGCATGCCTAAGACTCTAGGCAGGACTCTGCCTTTCCAAAAACTAACCTGACAAGTATGTGTCCAATAAGAGAGTCATGCATACTCCTGCCATTTACCCGTACCCCAGTCATGTAAATATTTGCCTCTCAATTACTTGGACTATCTGTCTTGACTTTTCTCTGTCCTACAGTTACCCAGCGTCTTGATGCAACCTATGCAACCTATTACAAAATACTTGATAACTTCAATTCAAAATCAACGGACTCAAGTATTTTGCAATAGGTTGCATCAAGACGCTGGGTAATTGTAGACAGAGAAAAGCCAAGACATACTCCAAGTAATTGAGAGGCAAATGTTTAAATGTTTATATATATATATATATATATATATATATATATATATATATATATATATATATATATGTACAGGGAGCCCAGAGGCTTCGCCGCCGGGCCCCTCCACTCGGCAGGCTTCTATATGTGCATTCTCATTGTCGCTTGTCTTCTACCTGCAGACAATTTGAGACAATTTTCGGTCTTTTCAATCTCTTCAAAGATATCTGATTATTAAAACAAGTCCGATTTTTAACAACGATATCTACTAAGCTTCAAACTTATGGATTTCTTTTTTAAGGTTTTTGAATTGTTGTAATCCCTTATTAAAATATTTACAAATGATTTTGCAACTACAAAAATGTATCTTCTGGGCTTTATCAATTTTTTTCGAATCTCCCTCTCCAAAATTTCCCTTTTTCTACTGTTGAATGCATTGTGGCTATGGAGAAGTAAGGCTCGATGTGCATCTTCTTCGACACGAACCTATCCGCTTGTCCAGGAAGGAGCACAGTCATCTTAACCTTGACCGTCCTTCACAATCTAGGCAAAATGACATGGGGTGTGGTCAAAATGATTATGTATTTTTTTGTACTGTATATACAATAATATAGTAATGCATTCTGAACAAGAATGTAAATGATAAAAATGAAAACAATAGAATCATATTTTACTTTTATAGTGATTGCTTTGTGGTATTCAGTTATTATCCGCTATATATGTATGAGAATTTGATAGAGGAGTTGTGCGGTAGGTTATTCCCGTGCATTACAGGTCAGACATTAGGTGGAAGATATAAAGCCATAATCAGCAGTATTTTTCCCATTGATTCTTCCAAAAATCCTATTGTTTGTGTTTTATTTTTCCAAGCATCTTTTGGAATTAAAACTAAAATAGATTTTAGAAAGGACGAAAAATTGTTTCTGGAACAAAATATTGTTTCTGGAATAAAATATTGTTTAGGATGTTGAGTTGTTTAACATCCTTAAAACCAAATTGTTTCTGTAATTTCATCATCTATTATATGTCGTTTATGCAATAAACGACAACAACATAGCGAAATTAAACGACCGCTCATCACCAAAGTTGTCATCGTTATTGTCATGTCCATCTCCTTACCGTCGCACCTTCAACAAGGTTAGTGTCGTCTTAAATGTCGTTTTTCATCATCTAATTACCTCTAAAATCTCCCCTTGTCTCACCTTGCTTCTTCAATCTATTTGTTGTTGAATGTATCCCCCATGGCCCGTTATCCCATGGTGTTTTATCCTGACGATGAGTTCCGTGGCAAGTTATCCTGCAATCGTTCATACAAGTTAACCGAACCATAAGCCAAAACAAACTAGTGTTGTATAGCTAATTCGTCTATTGCTCCCCAGCCTCGATTTTTTTTAAAACTATCCGCTATTGTAACCAACAGGGCACTTGCAAAGCCTTAAAATTCTCAATTGTCAAGACTACTATCTGTTACCCCCAAGTAATGTTCCTACTTCGTTAATGACTGTTGTCATTATCTCCAAAGTAAATTGTGATCTGCAATGCTTAGGGCACAGGTGCTTTTGCCACTTTTCCTTATCCTCGACTGAAAGTCAGTATCAGCAACTGGTTAAGAATGCTCCTATCGAAAGAGTTAAAGGAAAATAGGGTAATAACTTTATTGCTATATTGTTTTTAATTTGAAGTAACTTTTGTGACTAGGCTACTTTCCAAGGAAAATAATTGAATTTATTATGTATTTTTCTTACACATTTTGTTAGCATGATTCATTTTAGAAATTTATCCCGAAAGATCAGTGAAAACTGGACAAACACCAGCTGTAGTGGTTCAATAGGGCATTAGGGAAAATAAGTGCAGAATCAGTATGTAGTTGTGTTCAGGTGATTCAAAACAGTAAAAAAAAGCATGAAAAGCTTGGGTCATAAGTGTTGGTCATCCCAATTTTCTGTATATATAATTAGCAGTAAGTTTACCGCAGATGATTTCTGGCTCTTCATTCTCGGTACGAACAAAAAGCTCCTCCCACTTATTCATGCATTAGTGGGTTAGTGAGTATACGTCAATCAATTAGAAATGGTTCGAGATTGTATTATTTGTAATTGCGAAAGCAGAAAAAAACTTGGTGAGCCGGCCAAGTGGTTTGCAAGTGTCCCATCTCACTGGTATGACTAAATTTATATACATATTATGACTTTATCCATTATTTATATACAGTGGACTTAACTGATTGGCCTATGTAGGATTTCTAAAAAAGGGGGTGGGGTTGATGAAATTTGTGAAAATGAGGAAAATTTTTTCTTCTTCTAATAACTGGTGGAATAAATGTGATGGTTTCAGGGGCGGATCCAGGATTTTTTTAGGGGGGGCGCAAAATAGGTTGATCCGATAAACTTACGGTAGGAGCAAGTTTAGTTAATGCAAACTTGCGTTAATTAGGTAACTTACACTACTTTACACTACCTTAGGGGGGGGGTGCCCCCCTCGCCCCCCCTCGGGAGACGCCACTGGATGGTTTATATTTTTTTTCACGTCGTAATATTTATTGTATCAGATTGGAGTTCCTGTGAAACTTGAAAAAGGCTAATTATCTGTTTTGGCGGAGAGCCAAGATAAGAGCTAGTTTCGTTTTCAATCAATGTTTTCGTATGAAATGGACAGACATTTCCTGAACTTTAAAGAATAAACACCTCTGTTTGAAAATCTTTGCACTTTGTGAATTTAGATAGCGATAAGGGTTCCTGACCTAAACTATACAACCTACTGCAAAATACTTGATAACTTCAATTCAAAATCAACGGAACAATTCAAAATCTATTGTAGACAGATAAAAGCATCTCACATATGAACTAATTTTATATATATATATATATATATATATATATATATATATATATATATATATATATATATATATATATATATATATATATATATATAACCGAGGGTACCCCAGCACTCGACACACTTGTATACATGGATTCTCATTGTCGCTTGTCTGCTAATTTTATATAAATAAAGTTAGTTCAGATGTTTTTAGGAATTACAAGTAGGTTTCGAAGTCTCGAGTTGGTTTCAAAGGCATTTTGAGAAAGTTTCTCCCAAATACGTGTTCCAGGGTAATCGGACCGCTGATGGCAGATCAAACGAGAGGAACTGTTTGTACGCGCCGATATAAATATATATATATATATATATATATATATATATATATATATATATATATATATATATATATATATATATATATATATATATATATATATATATATATATATATATATATATATATATATATATATATATATATATATATATATATATATATATATATATATATATATATATATATATATACATATACATATATATATATATATATATATATATATATATATATATATATATATATATATATATATATATATATATATATATATATATATATATATATATATATATATATATATATATATATATATATATATATATATATATATATATATGTATTTATATCGGCGCGTACAAACAGCTCCTCTCATTTGATCTGCCATCAGCAGTCCAGTTACCCTGGAACACGTATTTTGGCAGAAACTTTCTCAAAATGCCTGTAAAACCAACTTGAGACTTCGAAACCTACTTTTTATTTCTAAAAATATCTAATAATAAGATTGCACTACTAAGTACCAGTTTTCATATATGTATTGGAATAAATTAATTTAAAATTAGTTTCTTCAAAATTTAGTGTTCCAACGTTGAAGCCAAGCTTCACGTTCAAGAGAAATCCGACTTGTCTACCCGTGAAAAGATCTAACGTGGCTTATGTTTAAATACGTTCTCTGGAGCACTCGCACCTCGGTCCGGGTTTTTATAATGGGTGAGATAGGGAAATATCATACTGCTAATTATGTATACAGTGCCCCAATTAAAGAACATAGAGAGCATTTCCACTGAACTGAGACACGCTAGATATTATTAGTGATTCTGCTGTGAGAAGCTATTATGAGTTTCAAGCCATTTAAAAAAACATTCTTTGTGTTTCATTACCTCCCATTTTTTAACGATGAGAAGCCTCAGTTTCAGTCTCACTGAAACTGAGTTATCAAGAGACGCTTTAAACTTTTTGCTGCAGTGGAGTGGAGAATGAATGTACGTTGAATGCATCATTCAAATGAAAACACTCTGAAACAGGGGTCGGCAACTTTTTTCGGCTAAGGGTCAAAATCAGCCAAAATGTGAATACTAAACACCTTTGGGTCAGTAATGTTTTCATCTTAAAACAGTCATTTAGTGAATGTACTTTAAGCAACTGCAATACTAATTACGGCAGTAGATAAAAGACGTTTTGATGCAACACTGAACTGTACCAACTGATAATGGCATTTCTTTGATTCCATCTTTGATATAAATGGTTTTTCGTTGGTACAATTGCTAAATGCTGCAAGAAAGCTAGTAGACGTTGCATGATTGTTGATGGTGAAAAAGCTCTAAGACTTTGATTCGTTCATCCAAATTTAATAAATTTTTGGCAATGCTACAGATGGTGGTATTTACTTTTAACATCAATAGCAGCACTCCTATATTCCCTAGGATCCCGTACCGGTCCTGCCAGTCTTCGAGTTACAATAAAATAATCAATAAGGTTAAGTGTCTTACCACGATGTGAGTGGCATATGAACTTGTGGGCTCGTCTATGATCAAATGCCGTATTGTTTATGGCAGTGGTCGGCAAACTTTTTCGCCAAAGAGCCATATATGTACATTACCAGGATTAAAAAAAAAATTTAGAGAGCCAGATCGGTTTATTAATGTAGTAAATCTTTATTATGATTTTAGACCTTCATTAAATTACGGGTACACTGAATGAAACTTGATTTCAAATTAATAAAGATTATATTTATTGATTAAAAAAAGAATTAAAGTAAGATATCCATACATTTAAATATGACAATAACTGACAAACACTTAATGCAAATAATGTCCTTGCATCTCCTTGGTCAGTTTGAGTATGTTAGGTTTGTATGTTGTTGTTTTTATTTTTTGGCACAATTGCAGGTTCTCATCAATAAGACGACTTCTCAATTTACTCTTGATAAAATACATGCTTGAAAAAGATTGTTCGCATGAATATGTAGAACCGAAAAGGCAAAGAACACCAAACCCGAGTTTTTTCAGCTGATCATAAGAGTCAGGAATACTACTCCAGGCGTTGAACATGATCATGTCTTTCTTCTCCAGGTCTTTCAAAGCAGACCACTTGTGTTGTGAACGAAGCTCACATTTTTTCTTCTCAAGTATTTCCAAATCAACACAAAAACGTTCAAATTTAGAGCTCCCTATTTCCTTGTTTTTTAAATCCAGCAATTGTATTTCGAAGTTACTAATGTCGATGCCAAAAGGAGAAAAATTTAAATCTGTTATCGTAGCTTTAAGGGGGTTTTTGGCGAATGCTAAGGTCACTTTGCTGTTTTTAAATTCCTGAAACCTGCTGAGAAATGCTTCTCTCATTTTTAAAATGGTGGTTTTGAAGTAGTGTTTGTCAATAGAGGAATTATTTTTTGGCGATGCTTCAACAGGCTCGGAAAGTGAAACAGAGTTTCCCATTCAAAATCTTGAGCAAAAAGAGATAATTTATTTTCGTATGAAGTGACTTCTTCTAACATCGAAAAATAGTATTTCCTTTCCCTTGTAGTTTATGATTAAGCTGGTTTAGATGAGACGTAACGTCTATCATGAAATAAAGTTTTGTATTCGCTGATCGTCCGTTAGTTATGGATAGTGAACACCCTTCTCAAGAAGAAATGATTTGATTTCTGGTAATAGTGATGCGAAACGTTTTAAAACGTTTCCTCTTGATAACCAACGTACCTTGTTATAAAGCACAAGATCAGCGTACTCACTCTCCATTTCAACTAAAAATTCCTTGAACTGATGATGATTCAGAGCTTTAGCCAAAATGGAGTTAATTATAGTAATCACTAATTCCATAACTTTACGAATTTCTTCTGGAAATGTCTGAGCACAAAGCGCTTCTTGATGAATGATGCAATGGTAAGCAAGTATCTCGTGATTAATTTTTTCTTTCAAAATAGCAAGAAACCCTTTTCTTACGCCAGTCATACTTTTGCCCCGTCTGTTGAAATCGACACAATTTTATCGAGAGGAATATGATGTTTATCCATACACTCAATTACAGCATTTGCGATATCCTCTCCACGTGTCCGATCTTTGAGTGGCAATAATCCTAAAAGTTCTTCTTTAGGACCAGTATGAGAAATAAATCTTACAAAAAGCGAAACTTGCGATGCATCATTTATGTCACAAGACTCGTCAACTGCTATTGATAAAGCCGAAATCAATTTCAGATCTTCGATTAGCTGGATGGTTATATTCGAAGACATTTTAATTGTTCTATCTTTCATTTTTTGGCAGACAATGGACCCTCATTAATTTTTTTTAGAATATCTGCTTTATTGTTAAAACACCGAAATAGCTCTTCAGATTCATTTATAAAACAACTTTTTATGTATTCAGCGTCTGTGTACGGTTTCTCTCTCTAAGCAATCTCCTGACTCATAACAAAACTTGCCATATTAACATTGCTGGAAGATTGCATCCAGTTCTTAAATACAGAAGCTGATGTCTCTTAGTTCTTCTGAAGTTCCTCAACTGCTTTCTTCCTTGCATCACCGAGAGGATATTTAGTGCTAAATGACGCGTGTTTAGCTGTAAAGTGTCTCTCCAAATTTGACTTCTTGTTATGCGTGAATTGCTCCTTACAAATAAGACATGTCGGAAGACCATTTAAGTTTACCATAAATGCGAAAGTCTCGGTCCACTCAGCTCTAAATTCACGGTTTTCATCTTCTATTTTTCTTTGCTTCTTTTTGGTAGCCATTTCAAGGCACCTAAAAAACATTTCAAATTATAATCTTTTCAAAAGCCACCGATACAAACTTAGTGTCATTTTTAAATTGATGAAAAAAATACCTGTTGGATTTGCAGCTAGAGGGAAAAATACAATAACTTTAGTCTTCAAGAAGGTACCCTTGGAACACGCACAGACACGATAAGCTCCGACCACTGCCTGCAACTGAATGCTGAATGGCACAGTGGGCAGTGGCTGGCATGTAGAAACGCGCGAGTTTCCCCCGTGCCGCGTTCCCCTCAATCGTCAACCGACCGATACCCTCGGCGCGACTTGCACGTCTGCTGCCTGCATTTAAATATTTGTGCTGGAGCGGCATCTGAGGGGCCAAAGAGCCGCATGCGGCTCCGGAGCCGCACTTTGCCGACCACTGGTTTATGGGATCCCAACTCTCTGTAATTTTACCAACTTGGGCGTTAAAGTCCCCTAATATAAATATATTTTTACCTTGAATTTTTCTATGTGTTCCTGTAACTGTATTTATAAATCATCTGAGCAACTATTGTCTCTGTCAGTTGGTTCTGCAGGCGCATTTGCTACTATGACTCGTACCTTGCACTTTTTGGTCATAAAGTGAGCAAATCCCCAACCTAAGCAATACTGGAAGCCATCTTATTCATCACAAGTCCTGCTCCCTTCCTATGCATGTCGTCCTTCTTACCTAATAGATATGCTCTGTGTCTCCCTATTTTCATATTTCCTGACCGTGAGAGATGAGTATTTGAAACTCCTAACAAGTCTAGTTTAGAGTTCTGTATTCGGCAGTAAAAATGTCAAAACGATAGTTTTCTTCAAACGTCATAACATTCCAGGTCGAGAGTTTCATATTGTTTAAATCATTAAAATGTGTATAGCCTTAGGAAAAGTAATGGGTCTTACCTGGTTAGGGACTGGTAGTTTCTGCTCAATTTCAAAGTGCTTAAGCTGACTAAGAACTGAACAACAATAAGTTCCCGGCACCTTTAGTTGAAAGGAGGCTTTTTCCAAGTCTGAGCCATCCTTATCACTACATGGTTTTCGCGTTCATTGATGCTCTTCTATCAACAAGAGTCGACGTACTTTACAAGCAATCTCAAACCTATTACCTTGGATTCATTAGATATGCATTGCTGCAAAAATTATGCTTTAACGGGGAGATAATCCATTCTAAATAAAATAGATAGGAATAGATTTTTCAGATGGAAAAGATCACCCAAGATAAACAAAACCGAAGAATCACAAAACCGAAGAATCACATTAATCAAAATCCAGTTCAGTCCTATGCGTTTATTTTGCTATAATTTCCTCGGGGATCACCACTCCTCAAGCTCGTATTTATTGCTGTTTGCAGTCATGATTCTCGTTGTGAAGACTCTTGAGAGATTCATCTCGACGCTACTGTGAGGTTCAAAGATTTTGAAAGGAAGGCTACTATAAGGCTTTATAAGAAAATTGTAAGGGTTTCCTTTCCGAAGATAGGGATAAAAGAAGGAGCTTATGACAAAGTGGAGACCCCAACTCATCTCACAACATCAGAACAGCTCCAATTCTTTGTACCCAGCCTATTCTTGTCAGAGCATTTGCGGTTTTTTGTAAACAATAACAATTACTTCACTTAGGTAAATTGGTAATAATTATCTAACTGTTTATGTACGTCACTATTCGGAAACTAGGAACTTGCAAATGATGTTCTGTTATTGAAAAGTAGGCTTTTTTGGTTTTTGTACAGAGTTAAGATCGTGTCGTAAAATTTATTTATTTCATGGCTGCTAAAAAATATTGAGACTTTTGACTTGACTTTTATCAATAAAATATAATAAATATAATATAAGTATTACAGATTTAAATCACTACGCTAGGGAAAAATAAAATTTTGCTAACTCGTAGCGTTATTAAATTAAGAATTATTCTTTTATTATCTGCAGGCCACTTAAGGATTTTCCTGTTTCTATACCTGCTTTGTTTCGTTGTTTTCATGATTTCAATAAAGCGCTAGTTTTTCAAAATTCAACAAGTATAGAGAAATATCACGAGCAACTTTGTTTGGAACAGTTTTTCAAAAATATGTTACATAGACCGCGAAGCAGTTAACTTTGTTCGTTTTAAGTATCAACTTCGCTCTGTACTTCCATCAGAAAAACAAAATGTTTTTCATTTTTTTTTTTTTTTTACACTAAAGGCGCTTATCTCTAAGTCTAAAATAATACTAGTACCCTTTGTTTTGAATTTGTCTTTGAAAGTGTATGTTAATATGGTGTTTAAACTATCTACTAACGTACCTTAAAGAAAATGTTCCCTAAAAAACTCGTTGAACATTTTACCATCAAATTCAGAACATCTAAAAATCTAAGATTAGAAGTTCAATCCTCTATCCAAGAAAAACGAAGATACGTTCCGCATTTTTCTTAATAAGACTGAATACAAACACATTTCTCTTTAACTCTCTCTCTCTCTCTCTCTTGCTCTCTCTCTCTCTTTCTCTCTCTCTCTCTCGCTCTCTTTCTCTCTTTCTCTCTATTTCTCTCCTGTTCTCTCTCTATCTATTTTTCATCCCTAAGGTGTTCCTTTAGGACTACTGGGTATAGTATATTGGAAGAGGGATCATTTCATCGAAACATTTGAAAACTATTTCTTGTAAAAAGGAAACCCAGCCACAACAAGTACTTTTTTTTTGCTATTTCGTGTTATGACATTATGACTTTGGGCCCAGTGAGGCCTAAACGATCGTGCCCTAACAATGTTTTTACTATTAGACGTTCTGCGTCAGAAAGTACCAATTTTGGCTTGAATAATGACCGAAACATCGCATGAGGAACAATCTGAGATAGCTGTTCAGTTTAAAACTAAACAAAAACTTTATGTAAAAATTTCTGGTTTCTAAGGCGTATTGCCATCCCTAAACATTTTAAAAAACAGATTTTTTCCGATTCAAAGTAAAGAGTGACATTAAAACTTAAATCGAACAGAAACTTCCATATTTGAATGGGGCTGCCCCTTCTCAACCCCTTCCTTTTACACTGAAATCTTCGCTCTTAAAAAGTTTGGGGCAGAAAGTCGAGCTTTAGCGTAAAGAGCGGGGATTTGAAGAGGGGGCAACGTCCCTCAGATACGGAATAATTTCTGTTCGTTTTAAATTTTAACGTCGGTCTTTACTTCCGTTTACAGAAAAAAAACTTTTTGTTTAATTTTTTTTTAATACAATACCTGGTTATTCTAAATGTGAGGATAGCTATTGCCCTTCAAACCGACGTTTCAAATTAAAGTTTAACTTCTGCAGAACAATGCTTCAAGATAAAGAGATCGTCTATCTAGTGTATTTGCTTTTAGGAATAAATTGTAATTGTCCAAATTGAGCCTTTTACCGATTTTCTTGTGCCATTGATTCGAAGCGATCACCCGTGGGGAAAAACGAAACAAATCAATTAAACTCGGCTGTATGATCGTTCTTTTCAGAAAAGAATGCAAAATGTCGCGTGTTTGTAGATAGGGGCCTAAACCTCTGTAATAAGGTCGTCTGATATGCTGAAATTAGATTCTGATATTCCGAATCTGATATGCTGGTTACCTTAAATTTAATAAATTTCACATATTTAGAATAACCATTGAAAGCTGATTCTTTAAATATGTGTATATATTGTTACAAACCTTTTTAGAGTATCTTTCTAGAGATACTTTTGGCGCGAGTCGTTACCTAACTTACAGGTCTTCACCGCACGCCGTTTGGTCAACAGTTTTAACGAATGAAATTTCTGTATAGACGTTGCATTGAAAGCTTTATTTAGATTAGTTGATACTTAGGTGCAGCAATGCATAATTGCCAATCAAATTTCCATGGGAAGTCAGAGGATTTGACAGGGAGAGAAGTTTCTCTTTATTCTCCAGATTTCTTAATTTATAAGAACATATTTAATTGAGTGTATGCATTCGGGGCTGAGAGCCTCAATAAATAAAGCTTGTCACCGGCAACCCTCGTCTCCTTGGGGACAAATCTGGAAATTTGTATGGAAGATCACAACATACACGTATGCTTAGTCGTAGACGGAGTTGCCTTTGTTTCCAGCTTTTTCAATGACACATCCTCGCTACCCCCCCCCTCTTGCCATTAAAAAAAATTCAGGAAAGACAGGGATGTTAGTACTTTTAAAGAGTAGCAATCTAAACAAAAGTTGTCTCATCAAATTAGTAATAATAAGAAAAATCTATGATGAAGTTTCAATAAAAAAAAAATTCTGTTATATTTTTCCTGATAAGGGAAGTTACAGATGTATGTCTTCTTTTTTTCTAGGTGATTGCATTAAGAAAAATGGTCGTAGAAAATTGAAGAGGGATACTTGAAACTTTTCTTTCAATTTCAATTCAATTTCAATTTATTAAATACTACAATAAATACATAAATGCACTTAAGCGCTAGAGGTCCCAAGAAGCATAGCTTGTATAGGACCTCGTAACAATCACAAAATCCACACAAAACAAATCAGGGAAGGAAAAAAAAATACAACCATATCTAAAAAAATAAACACAATGCGAGAAAAATCAAAAAAAAAAACAAAAAAAAAAACAACTGCTACACAATAGCCTTTGACTTAAATTTATCTGAACTGAAAATGTCCTGTAATTTATTAAAAATCCAAACCAATAATAATACTATTAAACAGCGGGGTTCAATCTAATTCAAAATATTGAGAGAGGAGAAAAGAAAAAAAAACTATAAAGTAAAGCGGAATAAATAGATAAACCAAAATGAATAAAGAAATAAAGAAAAAGAAAACGAAATTATTTCAAACTTTAGAGAATATTTTTCTGCAAAGGGAAGAAGAGTTTTTGATAAGAGAAATTTCACTGGGAATAGAGTTCCAAAGAGCAATTGCTCTATAAATTGGTGACCTCTGAGCTGCTGAGGATACCTTTTTAGGCAGCCGAAATTGGTTAACAGAGCTCCGAAGCAAAGGCTGGCACTTACGTGTTGATGCTAGATCAAAGTAGGATAAGATGTTTGGAGGAAGCGAGAAATTGAAGGCTCGATGAGCCAGTTTTAGGTTCTGCTTCTTGATAACCACATCTAAGGCATCTAGACCTGTATCACTGTAAAGACCAGCTGTAGGATAGAGTCGGGGTAGGCGAAAAGTTGCCTTCACCGCTCTATTCTGTGCTGTTCGGAGTTGCCGAAGGGAAGAATAATTAGTATTGCCCCATACAGTTCAGCAATAAGAAAGATAAGGAAGGACAAATGAATAGTAAAGAGAAAGCATTACACCGGGAGGAAGAAATTGATTGGCACGATGAAGCATAGACACTTGACGAGAAATTTTAGAATGCGCATAGGAAATATGAGTTTTGAAAGAAAGAAAACAATCAACATGTACACCAAGAAGTTTAACAAGAGCACTGGGGAATTATATCAGTACCATAAAAAGCAAAGATTTTTGGGGAAGGTTCAGACATGTGGTAGGGGGTTCGAAAATGAATAATGCTACTCTTAGAGCTATTCAACAGCATCCCGTTCTGCTCACACCAATCACGCACATTGTTGAGCAGGAGCTGAGCCTTAGCAACAGCAGAGGGCAGATCATTGGAAACCACGAAAAATTACTATCGTCTGCAAACATAACAGTGTGGGTATCAAGGTTGGGAGATGGAGGAAGGTCATTAATATAAATAAGAAAGAGGAGTGGTTCCAAAACTGAGCCTTGAGGTACCCCTTTGGAAACCGAAGCTAGATCAGAACATTTCCCATCATAACACATAAACTGAGATCTATTAGACAGGTAAGATTTAAACCATTCAAAGGCAATTCCCCGAACTCCAAGTAGAGACAGTTTTCCCAGTAAGACAAAATGATCTACCATGTTGAAAGCTTTACAAAAATCAAGAAATTGTCCTAGAACACAACGACCCTTGTCTATGTTAACACGCACGAATTCTGTAATGTTAACACTATGTTAACACTTCTTCAAGCACGACAAAAATTCCGCCAGTATGTGCTGTTTTTCCGTGATTTTAATTAATTTTCACCAATTGGCCAAATTGTTCCTAACTAATTGACTAAATTCTCATCGAACAGACATTATAATCGTCAAACCAGTGCAGGATTATCCAACCCAGTATTTTGAAGTGTTTCAGCATTTAGCACATACTGCCATGCAGTGAAAAATTTCGTTCCGAAACCTATGTTGGGAACAAGCCCGAATTAAAAAAAAAAAAAAAAAAAAAAAAAAAAAAAAAAAAAAAAAAAATTAGTGCGGTAAATGAAAAAAGGCAAATAAAAGTGCCGAATTATACAAATAGTGCTGGGTTGCAATCGTGAAACATTGTGATTTTGTATGTGCCTGTGCTCATGGAGCGTGGGCAACGATATCTAATATTCATTCTGATAAAAACTTAGCAAAATGTAATGAATTGATCCATTAATTTAAGAGTCAACGTTAAAGCAAACTTTTATTTCCGTACAAAAATATTTCATTTAATAAAATAGACTTATTTTTCCCTAATATTTTGGCTCATAAGTTGTCGTTTTATATTCAGAAGTGGGGTATGCTGGTGCCTTGTATTTCGGAGCAGGGTATGATGGTGCTTTGTATTCTGGAGCTTTGTAGGTGGGTTTATATTCAGAGTATTTTGCTTCTCCTGTGTACTGAACATCAGCATTGTATCCGTAGGCATCAGCAGTGTAGGATACTGTCTGGACACGTCCGTCTGGGAGGAGAACACGGTAGCTTCCCTTGGTGTAGCCTTTGTCATCGGTGACCTGCTCATGTGCATAGTCATTGTAGGTGTAATCGTCCTTGACAGCCCAGGCAAATTGGTATGGGGCGTAGTCGTATTTATACTAAAAAAAAAAGGGAAATGACTGTTTTGAATGACCATTTGAGTGAACAAGGATGTAATGTTTATCATTTTTAGAACCATAATCGAACGTTGAGCCAGAGTTTTTAAACAGCATTAATTGCAAAAAAAAAAAAAAAAAAAAAAAAAAAAAAAAATGTTACATAGGAAAGCAATCAGTGATAGTAATCCCTGACATGAGTAGAGCTCAAGTCATCTAATAAGTCAACATAAAATGGGGAGAAAAAATTACCGCAAATAATAATTGGGCTGACAACCCTCTCAAGCCCTCTGAAGGTTAGGGCGTTATTTTTTCTTCATTGAAACCTAAATCAATTGCTTCGAAGATTGCTAACTGGCGTTTGAAAGTTCTATTTACCTATCAAATTTCTGTATGCTTTTAAATTAAATGGAAGATAAAAAGCAAGATAATGACGAAAGTAAGTGTCTTTTAAGAAAAGTAAAGCTAGATTAATCCAAATGAATTTATTTTAGAATATGTTTCCTGGAAATTTGATTAGTGTTTAATGTTAATATTATGTAATGTTACATAAAGTTAATGTTATGACTAATCTTATAATAATTGTTATGGTGTAATGTTAAAAAAGTTCAAAGTATATATATTATTTTCAGTAGCTCAAATTATATTAACTTTTAAGGAAAGCTTATGGAGGAGAGGGATTTTTTATTCCAACCCGATTAAACTGTTTGATTAAAATAATTCATATTAATTTCCTTTTTTATTTATTTATTCATATCCATTCTATCCATTTATTTATCTAACACGATAAGCTTTACAAAGCTTGTCAATAATAAGATAAAAATAAGTAAACAAACCCATATGGTAATATTATAACATAATTGTTCAAAGATAATAAACTAGAAATTAATAATTTCTACTGCAAGTGCCCTTTTAATTAATAAAAGAGATCATGCCACAACAACATACCCTTTCCGGCCATTTTATCCCGTAAAATAGTTTCTTTTTGCCTAAGTAGGATCAAAATGCAATTGGACAAATTACTAAAAGACCCAATAGGTTTAAGATTGTCGAACAGCTATTCTAAAATATTCCAGTCGGTTAAGACACACTGCACACAGTGGCACTTTTGTGTCTTAACCTATATGAGATCCTTGCAAAATAAAAGCTATAGTAGATTTATTTGTAAGCTTCATTTGACTTAGTTGATTTGTTTCAGATTCAATGGTCCCAATTAGTGGGTTAGGGCTTTTGCCCCCTAGATGTATTTGCCTCCACCCTAGATTTTAAAAAAAAATATATGTTTTTTGGCATTGTTATTGTAAAATGCCTTTTTTTAGAATATTTGTTGAAAAATAACAAAAAGGCACCGTCTAGATTTAAAAAATGCAGTTTGCACTCCCCTGTATTTTTGTGAATTGACCCCCCTTATAAGACTTCATACATGGATGTACATTTTTGTATAGCTGTGCATTAACTATTAAGCGGAGGGGCTCTGACTTCAATGAGCTGCTCGTATTTCTGACCCCTCCCTCTCCTCAGAGTTGTGTTTAGGAGTGCCCTTTTTTCAAAGGTGATTGTATAGAACCAATGATTGTAAAAAGGAAAGAGAAGGCTCACTCCGACGATTTTTAATTCGATCACCCTTTTCTAAAAGCAAGATCTCTAATGAATTTCTATTTTTCGCCATTTTGAGCAATAAAAGCATAATTTTTCCCAAAATAGGAAAACCTGTCAAACTATCAGAAAATAATGGTACAGATCATGGTCAGAGTGTTTAAAAGCCTTATGAAAGCTTGCTAGTTTCATAGAACCGCTCTCCCACGCTACCTTGCGAGTAGTTCCTAAACATAATAGGTATTGTGCTGTCTATAATTTATTAACTATAAGGAAGTGAAAAGTAGACTGAAATCTGAAAAGAAAAACCTCTTACCGTCTGAAAACAATGAGCAACATTGTGACTTAAAACGAAACAAAATTATCCCTAGCATTTTACTCTTTAGGCTAAATTTTAACCTATGCGTTGCTGAAAGTTTATTTAAGATAAGATTTATTCTTCATTAGATACACACACAATATTACATGTTATTATTCCCCCAAAGGCTCATTGGCCTGTAGAAAGGGGGAAGACATATGAATTGCTTACTCAGAGATGAAAAGCAAAAGAAAATTTAAAATGATCACTTACTCACATACGAAGGAGAAGAAAAGAAAATCTAGATAAAATGAAAACTATAGAATAAATAAACTAAATTAATTAATTAGATTAAAAAGACTCGAAAAAAAGAAAATAATAATAATAAAAAAGAAAAACATAAATAAAAATAACTTCTACGAAGCCAAAGAATTTTTAACGATTTTTTTAACGAACTGAATGAGTGGCACCCTTGAGCTGATTCAGGCAACTTATTCCAAAGAATATGACACGCCATTAGAGGATTAAAATCTGACCTTATGCAAGGAGTAAATGGAACTTGAACATGATTTATCATATTGCGGAGATTATAATTATTTTGGTCAGAGGTAAAAGATAGCGGAACACTTAGGGTCCGGGGGAGGTCACCATGAAGCTGAGAAAAAGTAAAACATACACATGAAAGAATGTATAGTGAATCAAGATCAAGTAATGGTATAACTAATGAACGATTAGTTTCCTGAATGAGGGTTCTAGCTTTATTGTAAACCTTAGAAAGTGGTTTTGACAGTGAAGGAAAAGTTGACATCCATACAATTGGACAGTAAGAAACGTAAGATTGGATCAAGCAGTGAAAAAGGAATTTCCAAATTGATCCAGGAAAAGTATGTCTAAGTTTCTTTAAAATACCGAAACTCCTGCATATCTTCATTTTAATAGAGTCAATGTGACGTTTGAAAGATAGGTTTTCATCAACAAGAATTCCCAAAAAACGAACATATCGGTCTTTAGATCTATGAATTATTCCATTTGGCTGGTGAATTTCAGATAACTGGGGATAAACCTGAGAAACACGCGAAAAAAATAAAAAAAACTGGACTTAGAAAAATTTAGGGTAAGATAATTAGCATCAAGCCACAAAATCACCCTCTCAAACAAATTTTCTAAATTTAATCGAAGCTCGGAATCGCAGTTTCCAAAAGTGCCAAATGTGCTGTCATTAGCAAAGCAAACAAGGACATCAGAAAAAGGCGAACTATAGTTGCCACTATGGGCAAGGGAAGGCTTAGGATGACAAAGTCTACAGCAATTAATAAGTTTCTGCTTTCTTACAAGATAATAAATATCATTTACATAAATCAAAATAGCACAGGCCCTAAAACTGATCCCTGGGGGATACCAAAATTCACTTGCGAGGGTTAACGGAAAATTGGATAAACAGAAATTAACCTAACCTTCAAACAACACTGAAACCAAAAAAAAAAAAAAAATACATTTCCCCTTATGCCAAAATGAGACATCTTCGATAGAATAATTCCATTGGTTATGGAATCGAAAGCCTAATGAACCTCCAGGAATACAGCAGTCAGAATCAACACCGAATCTGACACAAAATGAATAAATTCAAAAGGGACATACATGCAAGTTCCATGAAGTGCTTCATTCAGAAACCAGATTGAAAATTACAAAGAAAACTTCTAGGTTTTCCTAAAGTAAGAAGATGAACAATCAGAGCCTTTTCAAATATATTACTAAATACTGATAAAATTGAAATTGGTCGATAATTTGCCGGATAATTTCTTGGTCCGCCTTTATACAAAACAATAATCCGAGCACGCTTGAGAGCATCCGGAAAAACACCACATTCAAATGAAAGATAAACAAGTTTTGTTAGAGGCAATACTATTGAAGGAAGAATAGATTTAACTACCTTAGTAGTATTAGAAATATATATGTAATTGCCTGTGTTCTACCGACCTATTGTCTTTTAAAATATTTGAACCGAAAATATTGCCGTTCCAGTATTATTGAAAACCCTGTGTTCTACAATAAATGCACTTCGTTCAGTTTGGTAGTTCTTGAAGCATTGGTAAAATTCCTACGTTTGAACGTGATTGTTTTTTTTCAAAGTTTAAGCTGAACCTTTAGGGAAGGAGCAGAAGATTGAGCGGGAGGGGTGGTACTCACCGTCATATAATATGTGGCATTGACATTGTACATAGGGCATTGACATTTTTTAGCGTTTCAAGATATTCCAGATAAATACATATTTTTTCTTAGTTTCAAGGAATGAAAAATTTTCTTCTATATTCTAGCGGTTTTTACGTTCGAATCAAGAAATCATACTTACATCTGCTGCTTTGTATGCCGGCTTATATTCAGCTGGTTTATACTCTTGTTTGTACTCGGGCGTGTATTCTGGATATTTGTATTCTTGAGGGGCAGAAAAAGCGGCAGCAATCAAAGTACAAGCAATGAATACCTGTAACGGCAAATGAGGCTAAAGTAAGTGTAGTAAACTAAAGGAAAATCATAAAAATAAATATGTAGCACCTTCAAAATTTTATTTTGTGGATCATCCCTACGGATTTATTTTTTCCTTTGGGGGGGGGGGTAAATATTGAAGAGACATTTAAATAGCTATTCTGCAACCAAAAATCGTCTTTTTAAAACATTTTATAGATTATAGGAGGAAGAATCTGGACCATCTTAAGCCCTCTACGAACCTCACGGAGTATTTAAACTTGACAAAATAAAAAAGTCGGTCAAAATAATTAGCTTTAGCAAGACAAGCATGGCGAAGGGATTTACCGACTTGAATATTTACCAGACGCTAAAGATAAGGGCACTTTTTCCCGTGTCGCTTCTGTGATATGTACTTCAACGGTATTCTTTTTATAAGGTCAACTCAACCTGTGAAAAAATAAAACAGACGAATTTCTAAGTTAGATTGGGGGTAGGGACATAGAAGGACTTTTTGAGAACTGTTCAAAAGACTAAGTGTTCTAGAGCATGCAGTACTGTTTCTACATACTGTCTGATAGATAGATATGTTCATTTAACTTTAAATTTAAGGCTCTTTGGCTGAGAATGCAGGGAGAAAGAAAGGTACTGCTCTTTTATCTGTAACCCACACGCAATATTGTACAGCGAAGATGCTAAAGAAACTAGTCAAACAGGTTTTCTCAACGGAGATGTCCTATGCTGAGGATTGCAAAGAGTGATTTATCACTGCGTTTACAATATTTAAACTTTTTTTTTGACGGGGGGGAGGGTTAGGGGGGAAAGGCTTCCTAGGTCAGGTTACATTTTTAATATATGCTATGCTTTACCCCCCACCCCCCTAATGTGCAAACATATAGCTGAAATTTGTTTCTAAACCATTATATTTTTATCCTATTTTGTTTTATTTCATTAGCACTAACCAAACTTCACTTCTCGCGTGTGTTGCTGATAATAGAACAGTACCAAAAAGACACTAAAGAGAAAAATAATGAACAGCCACCGGACTCTAATTACCCGCCGAAAACCAAGCCAAAGCAAAGCGCCGTGCACAGTAAGTAATACAATAATTCCCACCTGGCTCAGAGACATCCATCGTACGGGGACATGAAAAAAAGAAAACAAGATATTGAAGAAGATTTTATAATTTTTCTGAAGGTATCATATCTAAGATGCTGTTTTTTTGCTTCTGTCTGAACCGTCAGTATTTTTTCAAGAAGTATTTTTCCGGCGTTGAATTTAAGTCATCTTGAATCAAAATTAACGAAGGATGGGGAAGAGATCACCTTAATTAGTTTAAGGATTCAGCTACTCATTCGAATAATAGCAAACATATAACGTAGGCCCTTTTTATTGAAATTTTGCAGTAAACTTACTTTCATTTTTCTTCTGTTCTTACTAGATGTTATCAATCAACGACTGAATGTAAAACTGATAGTCCTGATAAGCCTTGTTAGTTGTTATATAGGGTTAAAAAGAAGAACTGACCACACCTTGGGTAGAGTGAAAAGTTCAAGTAGTATGTGTTACTACTCCAGCTATATTCCTTAATAGATCATTAGTGGCTTCAAAGCCGAAATTGGTAAAGGTGATTGTCCTCGGGTTAGGTAATTTGAGCTCATCAAATTAATTTTTGTTCGTATTTCCGATGTCGTGATACCGACAATCCATTAAAACCAACCTTGGTCCTGTTTAACTCTTTAAGAAATTGAACTCATTGAAAATTATTTACCGCGATCTAGGTAGAATGGTATCAGACTAATGACCCAGCCATGTTTAGTCATACTTGTCACAAAAAAGCCGAGATTTATGAATTAAAACAGCAAGAAATTGATGTGAAAAGCTTTTATCCACAGGGGAGGATCTAGAGCAAAATCTTGGTGGGAGGGCATTGTGACAAGGGTGCCAATAAGAAAAATCTTGGAGGGAGGGCAATGTGACAAAGTTGCCAATAATTTACCAAATTGACAAATTTATTCGAAAAAAAAAGTGAAAAAAGAAGAAAAATAGGGAAAGAGGGCGCCAGAAAAACCTTGGCGGGTCCATGCTACCCTGCCCTCCCTGGATCCGGCAGTGTGTATCCACACTGACTTGTAGGAGGAATTTTGTTCCCAACTAGACAAGGGCTTATCCAGGATTTTTGTTCGGTGCGGGTGGGGCTACAAACAGATTTAAAAAAAAGTATCAAACATTTATTTGCACTTTTGTTTCGTTTAATATGCGTCGGACAAAACTTTCGAGAGGCGGGGGCTCAAACCCTGTACCCTTTCCCCAGGGTACGACCTTGCAACTAGGCTAACTATTAATGCTATGTCTTTATATCTTTTCCCAAATTTATCTTAGGTAGGAAAGCTGTTCTTCTAAGCTTCCATTTTTTGCATTTCAAAAAATCATGTCTTAAATGTTTACTCTGATTGGTCAATCGTACATTTTATGTTTGAATGTCGAACACAGTTCAACTCGGTAAATTACGAACTGGATAAATAATTGGTGTTTTAGTCGTGCGTAATTTTCATTTTATTCACAGGTGTGAATATAAAGTGGTCTGGGCATAAATTGTGCTTAAATCTGATTATTTAACAATTTATGTAGTGTTGATAATGAAGTGAGTACATCAAAATGATCAACGATCGACATTATACTGGCGACTTGTAAAATCGTTGGAATCATAATATTTCATTTCAGTTTTATCTATGTTCAAAATAAGAAGTAAAAATCAGTAAATTTCCCAGGCAACCCAGTAGCTTCAGACTTTAATAGATCAAGTTCTTTTTTGTAGACGTGCAAAATACACCAAAACACACTCGAAAGTATTTGCATAAATATAGAAAATTGAGTGGAAATTATAAGATTACGAGGCCATGCCCGAGGACTGCAATTTAGTCCTCCCTCCTTCTGTGGAGGTAGGTAACCAGTTAACCATATTAGTAAACATAACACAGCACTTTTTTTTATACACTTACCAATTTCGTATCTAAATAATATTTGACTGAAGACCAAACTGATTTTACAACCAGACTTTTTGGCGTTCAAATGAGGGATTATAGACCTGGTTTTGCCCGATAGTTGTAAAAACAGGAATATAAATTTGAAAGCCAAAGGAATTGACGCCCTTTTTATGCCAAGTAAAAAAATGAGTGTTAGGTAGGGTCGGCATACGTCCTTCGCATACGGGACGGTCCGTGTATTTCATTAATCAGCCCATGTTACTATTTTTCTGAATTTCGTCTCGTTGTCTCCTTGAATAGTGTTAGACAGCCGACACAAAGGGGTCCAGAGAATGCCGACATTCATCTGGGGATCCAGATGAATATCGGCTTCACATGATTAGCGAATACACGTTAAAACATCTTTTACATGTTACCCCGAATCACATTCGTCTTGCCTGGTCAGTTATACTGTTTGCAAAAGACTGGGATCACACGTGTTGTATTCTTGGCAAACTCCTTACTGTTCTGGTTGGTGGAAGAAAAGCTTGAAGATAGCCGAAAACTAATGGAGATTAATCACTTAGCTCTCTGACGAGTGTTTTTTTTTTCTTATAGAAAGTCTCTTCAGCAACCAAACGTCTCGGTTAATTACAGAGATCTAAACGTTAGAAAAATAACAGGAGTTAATATCTTGAGAATGAAGACTTTTCTATTGATACTTGCTTATTTGCCGACTATGGTGATTACATTTCCTCATTATAGTGCCAAGGAACCAAGGCCATATCCAGGGTAAGGGTACCGAATTTGAGCTCCCCCCACTAATTAGTCCGACTCGTGAAAAGTAGCAAATATTCATACTAATAAAATTTTATTCGTTTTGAAGAATTTCCTTTGTACCTCTCCCCCCCCCCCCTTTCCTGAAAATAATAACCACCCCCCGAACAAAAATCCTGGATACGCCCTTCCAAGGAATACTTTTGTTGGATATGCTATAGAGGGACTAACGTGAAAGATAAAATAGCCAACTAGTAAGTAAATGCACTTTGAATGAGGAAGGAGGATGTTTGTTTAAAAAAAAATGATATGCAGCACAAATCACATAAAACTAATTTTTATTCTCATTCAAAATATATAAAACTTATTAAGTTTAAAATTGTCTAGAAAAGTTTCGTACTTAATTTTTCTTCTTGTTCAAAAACGTCATATTGTCCCGGTCATATTCTGCTCCCATTAAACCCCCACTCTTGAAACATATGTTTAATGTTTGTAGAACAATGCTTTGAAAATGGTAATCACCCCTGAACAAAATGCACTCCTCAAAATATTTTTGTGGGTGGAGGGTTCTTAAATGCCAAAACTCAGTTACACAAATGTTTTATCCTGACAGTATAATAGTAAAAATACTTTCCTTTTTCTTTAAAATGGTTTTTGGCAATGAACTTTAAAAAAAAGTAATAGTTTAAGGAGATTTTGCTTATTTAGAGTACTGTCAGAAGAAAAAATGTGACCACACCTTACTGTCTACGTATTAGCCATGGCTTCTTTAGCCTGTTTTATTTGTATATTTTTAGTAGCTTAGCTACTGATATCCTGAAGGTAAGAACTGTCCTCTGCTATAGCTGTTTATAGTTGCCTTCGATATATGTGCTAAACAATATTGAATAATTGGATGGCCTGGCATCGCAGTGAGCATAGTCAAGAAAATACGACTGTCGAAGGTTGAATCCTAGAAGTTAAATTAAAGATAAAAAAGGGAGTTATTCCAAAAGAAAGTAAAGAATGGCCTCTTCGCTTAAAACAAGCAGGATTTATCCCATATATGTGAAGGGCTACCGCCTCGTAACCTACCGCTTATTTGAGGCTTCATGCAGATTCTCTACAAAAAGATCTACTAACTCTCCCCTCCTCCTAATAAATGATGCAATTTATAATGTTTTGTAGCTGAAATTATTATTATGTAAACGATCTATAACAGCCGTTCGTTTTGCATGGGCTGCATAAACGTTTGGGGGACGAATACACCACCGCATAGTATACTGGAGCTTGAAGCTGGAAGATTAGATTTGCAACTTTTTTATAATTTTCAACCTGTTATCTCTGAACCTATTTGGCACTATTGGTGCGAAATAGGTTTTGTGTAAATAGAATGACTAAAATTGGTTCTTTGCTAGGTCCCTATCTCTTTCGTTACTCAAAAAGGGCATTCGAATTCTATATTTCCGTTCAAATTGGCCCCCTCCTGACATTCTACAACCACTAGTTCTGTACAATCACCCTTGGTGAAAGGGTAATAAAAAGCAAACAAGTAAACACGCATCCATGACCATCTTTCTCGAAAAATACGAAATTTTGTATTTTCGTAGAGGTCGAAATATCTGATCTCGGTTTCTCAGGTATGTTGGATTGGATGGTATAGTTTTCATCAATATCTTTCCCCTTTTAAGAGACGTTTCCCCTTTTCTTATATTATACAATTCATTTTCGTGGATACCTTTTGACTGGAAACTTTAAACTTTATGGATTTTACGTACTTTTAGCACACTTTTTTTTTTTTTTTTTTTTAATGTATTTCTTGTAATGGAAATTCTGTTTTGTTGTCATAGAATATCTACAATACCGAATCCATACATATGTGTATTATATAGTTTTAACTATATCTAATAAATAATATATAATAAAATATATATGTAAATATTATATATATATATATATAAATATATATATATATATATATATATATATATATATATATATATATATATATATATATATATATATAATATACATATCATATATAATAATATATATATATATATATATATATATAATATAATATATATATATATAATAAATATATATTCCGTTTTTTAGAGTTTCGGTTACTATTCGGTTTCTTTGTATATTCGGTTTCTTTGTATTTCTTTTGTCTTTTTAGTGTTCTTTACCCGATGGTTTTTTTTAAGTTATATGCTTAATCTATTTGTGCGTTTTCTTTTCCTTTTTAGCATAATTTACTCTGTTCTCTTCATTTTAAAGTAGGTGAAAAATAAACTATTATTTTGAGGCACTAGCAGTGGTGTAAATTTGCGAAAACTAGCGAGGTGAGGCAGACAAAAGAATGTTTTTCTACATCTGGGGGGGGGGGTATTTAAACGAAAATACCAAAAGAAAGCCATTTTTTAATGAAAATACCAAAAAATTAATTTTTCAAAATCTAGGGGATTCTAAAAATCATGCGGGAAAGCGCAAGGTGGTCATAAAGGCAAGCGCAAGGTGGCTCTGAAGGCGTAGCTGAGTGGACCGTACTGATTAAAAACGGTCATTGACCACATAAAAATATTTATTGAAATTTTTTTTTGGTCTTTGGTGGTGCTACACTGCCCTCTTAACCCTATTTTGGATTCTCTGGAGTGCTACCAACAGAGGTTTTGAGTCCCAGCATAAAATATATACCTGACTCATATATTCGCAACTTGTCAAACAGTTCGTGGTAACGAACTGTAAGTAAGGAACGATGCGGCTCAATAGTAATCGAAAATCTAAGACACAGAATCCTGATAAAAATAGATACATCAAAAGAATCGAATTTTGATGCTTATTCAAAATATGTAAAACTAATTAATATTACCCATCAAAAGTTACGAGCCTGAGAAAGTTTGCCTAATTTTTGAAAAAGGGGGAAACACCCTCAAAACATCAAGTGATCTGAATGAAAATCACTCTATCAGATTCAGCATACCAGATAACCCTACTGTAGAGGTTTCAAGCTCCTATTTACAAAAATGTGGAATTCTGCATTTTTTTGCCAGAAGAAAGATCACGGATGCGCATTTATTTGTTTTTTCTTGTATTTTTTTTTTTTTCCAGAGGTGATCATGTAACTGTAGAAGATCGGGAGAGGGGTCGTTGGATCGGAAATCAAAAGTTCTAGTGCCCTTTTCAAGTGACCAAAATTATTTGATTTGGGGTGGGTTATGTGAGAAGATCTTTCCATGGAGGATTGTTTCATGGGGGAAGGGAATTGTTAATGTAGGGGAGCTGGATTTCCCAGCATTATTTAAAAAACGATCAGAAATTAAATAAAAAAAAGTTTTTTCAACTGAAAGTAAGAAGTAATTTTAAAATTTAAAACGAACAGAAATTATTACGCATATGAGAGGATTGCCTCCTCGTCAATTCCTTGCTCCTTATGCTAAAGTTTTTTTTTGTACTTTTAAAAGAGCTTTTTATTCTAATTAAATGACCTTTGTCATTCAGGTGTCATTCTTAAAGAATTGGGACAAAATTTGAATCTTAGCATAAAGAGTGAGGCATTGACGAGGCGGTCCCCCCCTCCTCATATACGTAATAATTTCTGCTCGTTTTGAGTTTTAATGTTGCTCCTTACTTTCAGTTGAAAAAACTTGTTATTTCTTTTATTTGATGTATCATAGGACGGTTATGAGACGGTTAAGCTGGTTAAGAGACGGTTATATAAAGAGACGGTTAAGCTGGATGGAAGAAAGATGATTGAGCTGCTCTTATCTATCTCAATTTCTCAGGGCTATTAACGTATCCTCGAACTAAGCCTTTTTAGATAGTAAATGTGTTTGATTTTAGAAAGAGCTCATCTGTCTTGTAGTCTCTATGATGGAAATCCAAACCCATTGCTCTGAATTGTTTGAGGTGGGATGCGGAGGCCTCTTCTTAAAGATGAGTTTTCAAGTCGATTTGAATCTATACCTATTACCGTAGGAAGGGATGGGGACATTTGGCGCGCAATACTGCTTATAAGAATTAGAACTACTAGGTCCAACGGCTCCAAAATGGTGCCTATTAATTTAGAAAACTCAAAAACACTTAAGTACGAGTTTCGTTTATTGACTGATGTTTGATTATTTTGCAGTTTTGCATAAAAAAATGTTCATTCTTTCAAAAAGTGTGATTATCTAAAAAAAAAAAGAAACAAAAACACGAATCATGAATGGCAAATCAGTTCCCCTAAAACTTATTTTGTTGATGCCGAGTCAAAGGCAATTGCTTTGGATTTCTTGAAGTCCCGTTCGAACTTAAATCTGAGCTAGTAACTAAGAATATTTAGTAAAACAGGAATGTGTCAGTAAATTGTGGGATATCTTGTCCTAGTGAATACTTGGAGGGAATCTCATCTCAGACCAAAGCGAAGAAAATGGAAACCCTGTCTTACTTAGCTGTTAAACTCTTGATTTGAGGATACGAGGATATAAATTTGTGTGGGATCTTGAGTTTCATTTTAAACAACTCTATCCTTGTCTTTTTATATTCAATGATTTGGGAATAGAAATTCCTCAGTATTACACTACCCTCCTACTTCCCACTTTTATTATGTGCTGCATTTCACTGGCTTAGTAAATCCTCAAGAACAAAATATCATCACTGAGTCTTTGGAGATAAATTCTAGAATTCTGGGAAAAGTTTTTATTTTAGGGAATTCTCGTAAATATTATGGATAGTTCTACACCTTTAAACTCCCTCTTGTGTTGAAAAAAAAACATTGAAAGATATGACGAAAGTGGTTTCTCACAAAGTGTAAATTATTTTTCTTGATTTTTTTTTGGCGAAATTTAAAGTGAAAAATATTTAATCAAGAGCCAAAAATAAAACTTACATATTTTACCCGAAATTTCATATGATTTTCCAATTTATTTTATGTAGCTCCATATTGAAAAGGATGTTTAGATTTTAAAAATGGACGGGTCATATAATGTCATGATAAACAAAGTAAATGTATCTTATATATTTTAATTAAATATCTGATTTACAGTATAAAAATAGTTGACTTCTTTCTTTCTAATATTTAGGCCCATAAGTTGTTCCTTTGTATTCTGGAGCTGGGTAAGCTGGTGCTTTGTATTCTGGAGCAGGATATGCAGCTTTGTATGTTGGCTTATACTCGGGGTATTTAGCTTCACCAGTGTACTGAACATCAGCATTGTATCCATTGTAGGCATCAGCTGTGTAGGTTACTGTCTGGACACGTCCGTCTGGAAGGAGAACACGGTAGCTTCCCTTGGTGTAGCCTTTGTCATCGGTGACCTGCTCATGTGCATAGTCGTTGTAGCTGTAATCGTCCTTCACAGTCCAGGCAAATTGGTATGGGGCATAGTCATATTTGTACTGGAAAAAGAAGCATTTATACTCATAAGTATAACCACATAGGCTAGTAAACATTCAAAGTAGAACGCAAAATGAGCATTCTCAAGAATTCTTCGAATGCATTATTTTCAGCTTACAAGAAAATGGCTACGTCAATATCTGGAGATGGGAAAATCTTATCAAGACTCGTTTTTCAATTTTATCAAATTTTTTGCGCAATTTGAAGGAGACAAATCTTAAAGTGAAATGCGTATCTTTATGCTCGAATTCTCGCAGAAATGCAGTAAGGCTTAAGTGAAATGCAAATCTTAAGTCAAATGCAAATCTTTTTGCTCGAATTCTCGCAGAAATACAGTAAGGCATAGACCTTCCTTTTAGGTTGATCTTGCTCGTCATGTCGCTTGTCATATTCAAAATCTTAGAAAGTATGATTGCCTCGATTATAGCTAAAATCAAAGTCATTGAACAAAATATAGCCATTCCTTCCAACTGTCAATGTACTTTACAGAATGTAAAAGTTTAACTATGAGTAACATATCAAGTTAACCGTATCAAAGCGAATCCATTTTTTTTTCTCAATAAATTAGAATAAATTCCTATTCTTGTTTGTGAATATTTTACCATTGAATTCTCTTGAATACAAACTATGGAAATGGAATCTATAGAATTGAAAGAATAGCAACCTGTTTGGTTTTACTAATTTCTCAATTCAGCAAGAGTTCCTAGACTTCAAGCTTGTCATTAGTGTTTGAGCGAAGATTCTGAAAGCGAAGTATAGAGAGAGAGAGAGAGAGAGAGAGAGAGAGAGAGAGAGAGAGAGAGAGAGAGAGAGAGAGAGAGAGAGAGAGAGAAGAGAGAGAGAGAGAGAGAGAGAGAGAGAGAGAGAGAGAGAGAGAGAGAGAGAGAGAGAGAGAGAGAGAGAGAGAGAGAGAGAGAGAGAGAGAGAGAGAGAGAGAGAGAGAGAGAGAGAGAGAGAGAAAGAGAGAAAGAGAGAGAGGGAAACACAGAGAGATAGTAAGATATAAATACAGAGAGTAAGAGAGAGAATTAGCTGTCTTCTATGATTTGCTTGTAACAAAATTGTTGGTTTCCGTCAGTTTTTCGTCAGGTAACATAATTCGCAATTTTAACGCAGTCTTTAAAAAAAAAATTGTGTTAAAAAATTATCTACCAAGAGGAAAAATTCCTTACTTAATCAGTTCAGCATCAGTTAATGACCATGTTACTTTAGTCCAATTTAATCTTTGGAGGTAAAATAACTCTTAAAACACAAATTAGTTTTCATGTCTTAACTTCCATGTTTGAATTAGTTATCCACTTGTATATTACTTTCTTGTCTTTTTAGTTTAGTTATGAAACTCAGTTTACCGATCTGGTATGAAAAAGCCTAATAAACTTGAAGGAATCACAATAAATCGCATTTGTTTTTAATGTCATTAGAATAAAAAAGGGAAATCTACGTGTTACTATTGTTAATATTTATTCCATAAAGTTTAAAAGAAACGGTTCAGTACTTACATCTGCTGCTTTGTAGGCGGGCTTGTATTCTGGCTTGTATTCCGGCTGATAATCTGGCTTTGGGTATTGTTGAGGTGCGGCAAAAGTTGCGCCAATCAAGGCACAGATGATGAAAATCTGAAATAAATGGTAAGTTTGAAAAGATGGCATTTGGAAACAATTAAAGCAACATTTCTTACTCCCTCAGTTCGTGTAACGATCTACGGTGTTTTAGAGCCACTGGATATAGATTTGTGAGTACATTTGTGCGCTACCATTAAATTGCGCAAATATAGGTGGAAATGCGCCGAAAGTGTCATTTTCTTGTGAGAATGCGCCAAATGAACGATTCCCTTCCCTTCTAAAAAAGATGCTCCGATTTGAAAAATTCAATGCGCAACCGCCTAAAAAAAAGCATAAATGCCGTAATTGCGCAGCATCTGGGAACTCAGGTGCAAACCAGAAGACGAATAGTTTGCGTGAAAATGCACCCTTAAAGAGTATTAATCCATAGGAGTACAAATTAGATTTTAGTTCACGAAAAATCGTAAGATTTAGGTGCAATAGGGATGGTAGTGTAGAAGTCCAAAAAGGTCAAATCCTGGGGGTATTCTTGACCAGTTTTTAGGAGGATGAATAGGTGGATACCTTTCCTGCATACCGAAAGGTATACTTGTGTACGACATGCTGAAGAGCAGAGTTCTGCAACCCTTTGATCTAAAAAATTTTGATCAATGGGTGGACTAGTTCTTAAACCATCGAGCAGCTCAAATAAAGAGATAGAAAAATGTATATGGATTGGCTCTTTTATCCTTTAAATGAACGTTTGGCAGATTATTCTGTGGAACAGTAATAAACGTCACAAAAAGGCCTTATAAAAAAAAGAGAAGATAAATGTATGGAAGAAAAACCTGTATAAGGTTTTTATGCATTGGATTTTTGCCAACAAGTGTTGCTGGCTGATGTTACATTACTATTTATGTTACGCAGGTGAATACATAAGTTTAGAAATAAAGTAAAGACTCAAAATGTATTTTTTCATATTTTGTTCGTACAGCTTTAAAAGGCTAAAAAAAGAACAGTTTTGTTTCTTAAAGTAATCGTAATATCATGTTTTTTTTGCAAAGGGCTTTGTGTTTTGCAGTGCTAGTGCTGGCAGGTGTATTCGCCCCGTCTCTGAAATCTCTCGTGGCCAAGCCCTAGAACAATCCAGTGTGAGTGTTAATCAAGAAATTATTAACATTGAATTTTCATTTAAAACTTTATAACTTCATCAAAAATCATTGTTTTAGCCTTTTTTTTGCTTAAAACTTAAATTTTGATAATATCGTGCACTGTATACTGTCGGAATTGTGAACCTAGCCTCTTCAGACTTTACAATTGTTTCCCTAATATCCTAGGCTTTTCCATATAATTAGCTCTTTTTGCTACTGTGGCGAGAAGCTTCCTCCTCCCCCCAAAAAATACTTGATCTGGTTAATTCAGGTGCCTTGAATATGTTCTATAGTCTTTACTAGAGCATAATTAAGGTATTCTCAATTCTAATGAAACTTAGTCGTTTTTCATGCTGTAAAAGCCCCCCCCCCCCCAAGAGTATCAAGCTGCATCATCGTTTCTCTTTTTTAAGCAAAGTTTGTTTAAGTGCTGTCACAACTGATGGTAACGATGCACGCATTTAAGAGCGTTGCACCAGAACCCCTATTTGGGTACACCCTGACTGGTTACCCATTTCAACACCATATGACCAACTTCGCTTGAACAGGGCAAATGTGTACATAATTTTGTTACTTCTAGAATTTTATGTTTTGATCCACACCAATATGTGTTATTGTATAAATGGAGTATTAATGTTTATTGACCAACGATTTTCCTACAAAGTGAAAGCAATAAGTTGACGCACAGAATTGTAAATTTATGGCGATAAAATTAGAAGTTATTAGGGATGGCACTCGAGTTTCAAATTTCGCTTGGTATTTGTCATTATTGAAGACTGTGTAAAGGAGGGGGATTGAGCATTGTTCGACTAGAAAATTGAATCAGATTTGAGTCTCAACTAGGAACTGTACTTATAAGTTAAAAAGTAACTTGGATAAATTAAAACTTCGGGTAATCCGATAGTTAACAGGAAGAAACAAAAAGAGGCCTTACTTTCATTTTATTTTCTTCTAAAATTTTATCTAATAAAAATTTGAAATAGAAACTGATTGTAGATGCAATTTGGCTGGACGTTATATAGGATATACTGTAGACGAAAGGGGACCACGCCTTACTGATCGCATTATTTTCAGTAATAGGCAATGTAATATCACATTAGTACCTTGAACCAAAAGCCGGTGCCTTAGTCATTAAGATGTGTAAAGGTTGCTGTCCTCGTTGATATTTTGTCTAGACGAAGGTGAAATATTCTAACTTACGAATTCCAAAGAGAGAGAGAGAAAAAAAAGCGGGGAGAATGTTTGTTCGCCAGACTTTCCAATGAACTTTTCTTATTCTTATGTCTGCTGAGGTTTGGCTAAGGTTAAATTTATCTTAGTTGTGTTTAGTGTGGTTGTGAGGTCACATCCTGACATGGAATTAGCTCCTCTTGTTTTCGTTGTCATTATTGAATCTTTTCCCCTTCAAACTCTTTCTTGACCCACGTTCTATTTAATTTTTATTTACATTAATGTAGAATTATTACCACTTTTTTTATGATTAATTTGAAAAACTATTCCACAAAACAAGTTTTTCAAAGAAGAGTAAATAGCTCCACTAATCCAAAAACGAGCATAAATAAAATCAAATAGCCTTCCAAGCGTAAAAATACCACAAGTCATCATTACTAAATAAATAAAACTCAAAATGAATAGAAATTGTAATAAACAACCGAGTCAAACTCAAAACGAGCAAAAATTGTGACCGTGGATTGTCAGTTTAATATACATGTGCTGCTATTTATTCCTTAAAATTTTAATAATTTTTTATTTCTTAAAGTAAAAAGTGAAAACATTTGAAATGCATTTTGTTTTCAGTAAAGTGCAAATTCTGTTCTGGTCGTGAGAAGGCATGGAGGTTGTTAGCCCTACTCATGCTAGTTTTTGCTCGTTTTCAGTTTGATTCGGTTATTTATTATAGTTTCTGTTCGTTTTGAGTTTAATTTATTTATTGATGGTGATTTGTTGTAGTTTTACGCTTGGAAGGTTGTTTGACTTTATTTATGCTCATTTTTGGCTTAGTGGAGCTATTTACTTTTCTTTTAAAAACTTCATTTCCGGAAAAAGTTTTTAAATTGATTTCTGTTTGTTTTTATTGAAAAACTCTTTTTCATGGAAAAAAAATATTTTATACTTTTTTTTCTATAAGAATTCATATTTTTGCTTGCTATTTGCAAGTTGGCGAAACTTTTTCAGCATTTCTAATCTTGACATAAGTAGTATTCTTTAATTTAAGTTTATACCTCCTCAAGTTGATCTGAAAAATAAAACTTAATATCATTCCCAAAGAAATTCTATTTATGCTCATTGGCTACCTGGATACTCTTATACTCTTTTGATTTATTTAAATTGTAAGAGCAGTAGTAGTTATAGTAATAGCCCTGAAAGTTTCAACTTAATACCCCCAGTCGTTCTCGATTTATTGCTAAAGGTTCTAATTGGCAACCATACACACTGTGCCTTTCGATTTATTTTTAAAGCAACATTTAGTTCTAAAGCATAGTGGGTCAATTGTTTAGTTGTCGGGATTGACACATCCAATATCCCTAGAGACATAGCTGCTGAACTTTTCTACTAGCTGAAGAAAATTGTTGTCTCAAAATTTTAAATGGATATCTCTGGGAAATGAATGGGCTTGGGAGGAGGGCTGCTTGCCCTCCAATCTCTTTTTACTGTTAAAAAGGACACTACAAATTTTAATTTTGAATCGAATTAGCTCCTTTAAAAGTTATAAGGATATTTCTGGCTATTATAGAGCGACACTGCCTATGATATTGCTTATATACCCTTTATAAAACCTGCATACATGTAGTTTTTTCATTTAATTGAAACTCTCCCTAAACGTTCGCTAAAGGTTTCACGTTATTACCCTTAGCGTCATTCGGGTTATAGTAACTGTATTGTTAGTATTAATAGTATACGCATAGTGCCTTCTGGCTAGTTCAAAATCCGCCACAACGTACCGTTAAAGGTCTAACTTAACAATGTAAGCTGTTCTTGTGATATTGCTTTGTCACCTTTTCGAAAATATACATACTCATAGTTTGTTTTGATTTAGTTCAACGTCCACCTGAATATTCCTTAAAAGCTTCACCTTAATACCCTTTGCTTGCGTAATAGCAATAGTTGTAATAGTATTAGTAGCAGTATTCGCATAGCATCTTCGGTTTCTTCCACTTCCCCTTCAACACATTCTGAAAGTTTCAAATTAATACCATCAACCGTTCCTGAAATATCTCTGATTCGTCCTCTTGAGAACCTGTGTGGGCATAGTTTGTTTCGATTTAGTTCCATACAGTTTCATTATATCCAAAATGTTTCGCCTTAGTACCCTTAGTTTAATAGCAGCAGTAGTAGTAGTAGGCTTAGCTTTAGTGGCAGGAGTAGTAGTTGAAGTAGTAATAATAGTAGCAGTAGTAGTAGTATGAGTAGAAGCAGTAGCATTAGGATGCAAATATTTTCTTTTGTTTAGTTCAAAATCTTCCACAACTAGCCCTGTTATTTTCAACTTCGCATACCAAACTGTTCCTAAGATATTGCTGTTATGCCGTTTTGACAACTTGCATACAGATGGAGTGTTGTGATTCAGTTCACCCCCCCCCTCATAATTCCTTGAAAATTTCATCATCATATCCTTAGGAATAGTTTTAACAGTTGTCACAGTAGCAGTATTAAAATATTACTAGTAGTAGTATTAATAGTAACAGCGGTAGTACTAGTAGCAGCAGTAGTATTAACATATTGTCTTTTGGTCAGCTGAGCATCCCTCTCATCAAGTCCTGGAAGTTTCAACTTAATACAGTTAGTCATTGCTATGACATTGCTGATTCGTCCTTTTGATAACCTGTATGTTCATATTTTCATCTTACTGCTTTCTTCTTTTTCTGCTTTCTTCAAATTTTCATCTCACTGCTCTTAGCCTTAAGGAGGCCCTAGACGGTTAATCATTTTGATCAAAAGCTTCCGTCAGTCGATTGACTCAAGCATGATTGACTGTCTAGGAACCTGTTTGACGCTTGAGTCAAGCGTTGACGGTGATTGATAGAAAGTTTGAATGACTCAATCATTTTGATCGTAAACTGTGTGTTAGATTAGCTTTGGTTGAGATTGAAGGGCTGATTGTAGGGTCGATTGAAGATGAATCCAAGCACACGTCAACGAATTGACAGAAACTTTTGATCAAAATGATTGACCATCTAGGACCTCCTTTACAAGTAGTTGCAATACAATTAGTATTTGAAGTAGTAGTAGTAGTAAATAAAGCAGTGATAGTAGTATTAGTAGTAGCGTGCATATAATGCCTTTTGGTCATCCCCTTTAAGTATTCTCTGAAAGTTCCAACTTCATACCCGAACCAACTCTTGAGATACGCTCTTTTGAAAGTGTGCATGCGCATAGCATCTTTTGATCTAATAAAAATTTCCCCTCAATATTGTAAATGAAGTAGTGTTTTAGTAGTAGTGGTGGTAGTTGTAGTAGCAGTGGCAGCTTGCAAATATTACCTTTTTGGTCATCTCCTTTATGATTTTCTGAAAGTTCCAAATTAATATACTCAGTCATTCCTGAGTTACGTCCTTTTGACAATCCGTATACACACAACGTGTTTTGATTTAATTCAACACTGCCCTCAACATTTTTTTAAAGGCTCGTCTGAATAGCCTTCGTATTTTTGGAAAGTAAAGTGCAACCATGCATACCTTTCTCAATAACATATACTATATGGAAACATGAACAATGTGCCTAACTTACATCCCTTGCCCTGAGGACTGAGGGGAGGTTGACATCCCCAAAGACATTATTGCTGAACCTTTCAACAATGCTGAACAAAATAACTGTCTTAAAATTTTGATCGGATGTGTTTTGCGGAAGGAAAGGCTTGGGGGTGGGGGGGGGGGGTTTGGGCTGGTCGCCCTGCAATGACTTTTGACTCTTAAAAATGGCATTAGAAATTCCGACTTCTAATTAAATGAGCCCCATCCGATGCGATGTCTAAATGACCACCCGTTCCATAAAAACCCTATATACCCCGGGGCATATTTTACAACCCTTGCCCCTGGATGCTGGGGGAGTTGTGTTCACTCTCAAGACATTGTTATATGTTCTTTGGACAATTGTGAACAAAATGGCTATCTCACAATTTCGATCGGATACTTTTGGGGAAAAGAGGATGTCAGGAAGGGGGGGGGGGGCTAGTTGTCTTCCATCACTTTTGACTCTTAAACGGAAACTAGAACTACACATTTCCAGTCAAATAAGCCTCCTTTAAAGTTCACACGATTAAGCCTTCCATAAAAATCCTATATGCCCTCGGGGCATAACATACAACCTTTGCCTCAGACTCTGGGGATTTGTGTCAACCCCAAAGGTCTTTTTATTTCATTTTTGGACTTTATTATTGAACAAATGGCTATTTCAAATTTTCTATTGGATGCATTTTGGTAAAATACGACGTGGGCGGGCGGGTAGCTACCCCCCGTCACTTTGACTCTTAAAAAGGGCGCTAGAACTCTTAATTTCGAATCTAACGAGCCTCCTCCGAAGTCTATACGACCACCCTTTCCATTAAAACCTTATATGCCCCTGGGGTATAACTTACAACCCTTTCCCTGATGGCTGGGGGGAAATGTGATCCATAAAGATATAATTCCCAGACCTTTCAACCACGCGGAAAAAAAAGACATTTCAAATTTTGACTGGATGTGTTTGGGGAAATGATGGACGCTGGTGGTGGGGGGGGGGAGGAGGCTGGCTGCCCTACAATCACTTTTGGCTATTAAAAAGGGCACTAGAGCTTTCAATTTCCAATTGAATAAGCCCCTTTCGAAGTTTCTACGACAACTCCAATACGAATTGCACTGGTTTAAAATAAAAGAAGAAAAAAAGATAGTACACTCTGCCCTCATCGCTCTTTATTTAGGCAGCGCTATTGCGCTGCCTATGATTTCTGCTTGAAGAATATCGCAAAAAAATATTTGAAATAATGATTTTTATTTGAAAATACATTTTCATCCATTTGTGGCAAAGCTGCTAGAAGAACAATTGCTAAAATTTGTTATTGGAGCTAGGGGTTCTAAATTCCCTCAGCCAGTTTATGAAACGATGGTGGGTTCAATTTTGGTGCTTGAATTCGATAAAAATTTATTTATTTGGACGAATATTTTCATAACAGATTTTGATATAAATTGACCTTATCTGATGCAAGGACGTCCAAAAGGGAAGAACTTCCTCTGTGGGAGATCAAATATTTTTTTTACAATTTACTGTTTTGTTATTGGTTCAAACAAATATAGCAGCTATCTAACTAAACAAAAAAAAAAAATTAACCTCCCCACTGCAAGCTTACCATTCGCTCTAAGAAAATTTCTGCCTGCCCCTTTGATCAGGTAGCAAATGTTTCTACCTAGTGTTTCCGCCAATCACAACGAAAAATAAATATAATTTAAAAGGAAATATGGTTTTATTGTAAATTCTATCACAATTCCCCCCCCCCCCATTTTTTCTCTCAATTCCTTTATTTCGTTTACGTCTCCAACAGACAAGCCTTGCTTTTTAGGGAAGGTAGAAAAATATTTTTTTTTAATGTTAATTACTTTGTTTTAGTAATAAATCCTTCCTTAATAATATGGTAGTGGGTATTGAAGGTAATGAATATCTAAACTATGTAAACCTAAACAGTTCAGTATTGTCCTTGCTATTTGGCGAGATTGTCCATTTCATAGGTACCTTGTTACCGAGACTGGGCCTACCGATTGTCACACTTGAATTGGCTATGAATCGGGCCTACTGATTGCCACGCACTATTAAAATTTCACCGTCCTAAGAATTAGCCTTTGAAAGAGCCCTAGCATAACTCCACTTAGCAAACCGATGCTGAACAAGGATGCTTCTAAGAGAGCATTAGCAACACAATAAGCAACCCATGGCTGTGAGCGAGGGCCTTCCTTCTTAGTGTTGCTCTTGCTCCTAGTTTACTCCTCAATGAAATAAAATAAATTATCGTTGTCATATGATTCGACTGAAAATTACTTGAAATTCGAATGATTATGATTATATAATAATTGAGTACAATTGTAAAAAAAAGCTACATTTATTTTAATTTAATTTAAGTATGAAGTTCAATAACATATCATCATCATGATTGCTTGTCAAATATAAATATCAACTGAATATTACTTAAAATTCGGATTTGTTATGATTATATAATAATAGTTGATTACAATTGAAAAAAACAATAGCTACATTTTAAAAAATTTAATATAAGTAGGCCTATGAAGTTCAATAATATATCATCATGATTGCTTATCAAATATAAAAATCAATATTCTATATTGTTTGTTAAAATTTGATATAAAGATATTTGTTACTCCTTATTGCTAATTTTTCGCAGGTCTCTTATTTTGTTACCCTTATTTTCAAGCCATCATTTTTCTCATTTCAGAGTTTGATTTGAAAATTGTCATTTATTACAATTTTGATCGCGCTCTTTTACTTTCAGTCCAATTTCTAACGGTACTCCCTTTGAAGTTAGGTTCTGACAGTAGTCAACTTTCATCTCAGCAACCGCATCGCGTCGTTTCATAAGAAAGTATTGTCATGGAGTTGAAAATTCAGTCCCCTTCTATTTTGAATTCCATTTGAAAGATGTCTTTCTTCAGCTAATTAAATTGTTTCTAAAACCACTAGAAGGTTCCTCTTTATGCACTAGTAAAAATTCACATTTGGTATTTCTATTTAAATAATTGTTCAAAGGATTTTTCTTTCTTTTCAAGAATTTTTCTTGGAAAACTTCATATAATTTTGCTTTCAACGACCCGTACCAGCCAGAACTCACATGCAGACATCGTGTGTCGTCTTTGCTTGACTAAATATACCGCCTTCTGTCAGAACTTACCTTTCATGTTGCTTATTGGAAAATAAGGAAGTTTTTCTTCCATAAAAAGTTTTCTAGTCGCAACATATTCTACGAATAAGCTCTCTGTTTTTCTGTTGGCGCACTATAAATATTGACTGTATAGTATGGAATTCGAATTGGGAATTCCATATAAATGATTGCTATTTGGGAAATTAATTAAAAAGACTTTTTTTACAAAATAAGTTTTTCAAAGAAAAGTAAAGAACTCCATTAAACCAAAAATGAGCAAAAATTAAATCAAATAATCTACCAAGGGCGAAACTACCACAAATCAGCATCGACAAATAAATGAAACCCAAAACGAACAGAAATTACAATAAATAACTGAGTCAAACTCAAAACGAGCAGAAATTAACATGAGTAGGGCTCAAAATCCCCTATGTCTTTCAAAGGCCAGAACAAAATTTGCACTTTACTGAAAAAATATAAATGTTTTTAATTTTATAACTTTAATAAATCAAATAATATTAACATTTTGATTACTAAATATCAGTATATGTATATTAAACTGACAATGCACATTCATTTGTATTTTTTGTATTCCAATTTCCGATCGAATGAGCCCTTTTCGAAGTTTCTACGACAACTCCTTCGATACGAAGGGCCCTGGTCTAAAGAAAAAATAAATAAATAATACATTGTGCCTACATCGTTCTTTACTTAGGCAGCGCTATTGCGCTGCCTATGATAGCTGGTAGGCTAATTCGTTTTATCATAGTTGAAGTGCTGAGATGCTGCATTTATTTGGAGTGTTACCGATTTATTTAATAAATCTTTGAAGCAAAAAATAGAAAACAGCTACATTTACTTTGACTTTTTTTTCTTATAAAGGGTTAGTAGGGATAAACTTCAAATGCAACTGAAAATAAATCAATATCCTATTTTCCGTATTAAAATGAATTCGATGTGCATATCTTTTTCTGACTCTTTGCACAAACAACCAAAATAAATGAATTAGGTAATTTATATAAATCGAGGGTAACAGACAACTTTTTTGAGTCTGGGATTAACTCTACTGTAAGAAGGTTGACGTTTGAAAAAAGATCGATGTTCGTGTGTATTGAGTCGGAGCATTATCGTGTTTTTCGATTTATGGGCTCGATTCCTCAATGAAGATAAATTTTCGGGGGAGAATTGTCGGCGGGTGGGGGGGGGGGAAATTTTACAAATACTTTTAAATTTGAAAATACGATCTTTATTAATAAGTGGGAGAATTTTCCGTGGGAGAAAATTTCCTTAGGGGAGAGTTTCCCGGGGGGAATCTTCTGTGGGTGAAATTTTCCGCAGAGGGGGAGTTTTCCGCTGGAAGGAATTTTCTGTGGAGGAATTTCCCTTGAATTTCATTTATTTTGAGAAACGCTCGACGGGTAGGCCTATGCTAGTAACCCATTAATATGAAAAAATATATTATGTATTTTTGTATTATATTATGTATATTATGTATTTATATATTAATATATAAAAAATATAGTATGTATCATATTAAAAGCATTTCGCTATCAAAAATGAATGTAATCCAAACGTAGCTTTAGTGTTTTTGGCAAAATCGAAGATAAGTGAATAAGTATTTCCAGCTGTGTTTATGTCCTTCCTTGAAAGCAGAGAAGTTGACAACCCCCCCCCCCTTCCACCTCTCAAATAATGTTCCGGAAAAATAATGGTATATCAAAACAAGCCAATATTTCTCGGTATGATAATTTTAATTCTTGTAAAAAAATAATCGCTAATAAATTTTATAAATATCTAATATTTTGGCTCATAAGAAGGTGCCTTGTACTCTGGAGCAGGGTAAGAAGGCGCTTTGTATGCTGGTGCAGGGTAGGCTGGTGCTTTATATTCTGGAGCAGGGTAAGCAGCTTTGTAGGCTGGTTTGTATTCGGGGTATTTAGCCTCACCAGTGTATTGAACATCAGCATTGTAACCGCTGTAGGCGTCAGCAGTGTAGGTTACAGTCTGGACACGTCCATCTGGAAGGAGGACTCTGTAGCTACCCTTGGTATATCCTTTGTCGTCGGTGACCTGCTCTTGAGCGTAGTCATTGTAGGTGTAGTCGTCCTTAACCGTCCAGGCAAATTGATATGGGGCGTATTCATATTTATACTGTAAAGAAAAAATATTTGAATATTTTTAATTTTTCAATGCTATTGAACGATATAAAAATAATGGAATAATTTCAAAATCCATAGATGAACTCCCATAGAAAATATTGTATTGAAAAATCTAGTTAGCATTTCTATAGTTTGTAGTATGCGTTTTTTCTAGTTCTTTTTATATTGCCTCATACATTAATAAAGATCTACATTTGATTCATATATTACTGACTTGCGGCATCCAAACTTCAATTCCATGGAAATATAGAGACCGATCAAATAGAGTGGAAGCGTGTTTTTCTTGTCTCAAGTTGGAACTTTTTCTTCATTTGAACAAGCTTCCGGGACCCTTTTACTTCTTTTAAATTAGCCTGATTTTATATTAGCAAACATTTCTGGAAAAAATCATAACATAATTGATACAACGGTTTCCTTGATTCTTTGAAAATTTGTGTCATTCCAACCTCTCAGTGAGTCGGAATTTCAAAACAGTAGTAATATTCTTTATTAATATGTGGATTTGGAAAGGTACTGATTGCGAGCGAGCTAAGCAAATTGGATGCAAAAGTGTTAAACAAGAACTATCGCATTAACGGGAGACAAATACTCATCGGAATTAATGAGAGCCAAGCTTTTACGTTCTTCTGAAAGAATAAGTTTTTTTTATTTTTTTTTTTTTTAGTTTCTGTCATGACTACTATTATTTATTTCTATGAGAAGTTTTTGTGGTTTCTACCGGGATCGGTGATAAATGATGACTTCGTTCTCGTTCTCATTTAACAAGGAGTTGGATAAGTTATGGGTAACGATAGGATTGCTGTGGACAAGGATAGTTTCTTCCGTTATTTCAAGAAGTAATCTGTTGAACCAAGTGTGAACTAATAACCACTAATCGGATATATTTTCCAATAAATATTTTTGTGTTCAATTTTCCTTTACAATCATGAAACCTTTTAAGTTAAAAATAATGAAAACAAATATGGTAATTTTGCTAGAGAAATTTGAAGGGCTTGCAAGAGTTTGTTTCTTTATTCATATATTTATAGAGATTATTTTGAGTAAAAAAGTCTTTTACAGTCAAATAATTGGCAGACTGCTTTGGAAGCAGAGCGGGTTTGTTACGGGTACCAAAGCAGGGGAAGCCTATGAGCTCTGGCTCTCACGAAGTTGCAAAATTCTTGCGATCACTCCAGCCACTTTCAGTATCTCGTATAATTTGCCTGTTTTGAATCTGTCTTAAATTTGGCACTCTAATCCCGAAATGTGGACCCCTGATATAAATTTCTGTCCGCAGACTCATTTTGTTGTTTTAATTATGTTAGTTTCTGAAAATTAGTTAAACAAGACAGGAATGAATTACGTTGCGTGAGCAACACTAGTTTTCTCCTGTTTTTATTTATTTTCTGACAAAAATTCCGAAGGGGTAAGCAAAATCTAACTTAAGCACTCAATCAATGGCGAAGAAACAAAAGCAAGGTGTTTCTTGTAAAATAATTTTTTTAATTAGCCGATCAAAGGTTGCTGCAAAACGTCAGGCTATACTAGTTACTTAGATCTAGTCGTTCTTCCTTTTATCCAGATATACTTAATCAGAGGCTCAAGTACGTACAAGAAATCCGTAAAAATCATTCAAGAGACCGTTAAAAGCAGATAGGGTTTTTTGATGCTAGCTATATTCTTTGAAAAAGAAGAAAGTAAATTGTATACTTACGTCAGCTGCTTTGTAGGCAGGCTTGTACTCAACTGGCTTATAATCTGGCTTGTATTCTGGCTTCGGGTATTGCTGAGGTGCAGCAAATGTGGCCCCAATCAAAGCACAAACGATGAGTACCTAAAATCAATAGATAAATCTGGAAAACTTGTATATAACCAAAGACGTCAAGCCTGGTTCTTTTCTACTTGCGGCTATGGAAACCTTGACCGTGTCAGTGGAAACCTTTTCTTGGAATGGACTTTGTTTCATCTAGGGGTACAAACTTTCAATGGATGATTAAATTATCAAGGGATTTTTTCATATCTTCAAAGAGTTTTCCGAATTTTTCAGATTGAAAGGTTTGATCATTGTTATCTTTAATATAAACTTCCCCAATACTAGCACAAAAGATGCAGCTATCCGTATGTCCCAGTGTTTGTATTTCCAAAATACCTTGTATTAAGCATTTGCTTATTAGACTTGTGGATGATTCTTGATTGATGACACATAACAATAATATATTTTGTTGTAATTTCCTCAATAATTTAATTTTCCTTTTATAATTACAATAGTAAAAAATGAGCATACATAATTTAATATTTAGTTAACAATAATATCTAAGATAAAAATAGCCATTGCCTTGTGGGTTTTCTGTTTTTGCAACAGACAATTGGAATGTCACGCAGTAATAAAATCTATTTAGGTAATCATGTGGTCTGAAGTAAAGCAGAGTGAATAACTACTTGCTTGGATGAATAACTCATACAATTCTTAGAATACCACATCATAGTATGTTATGCAGGGACATAAAAATGTCTTTCTGATTTTCTTTGGAGCAACTCATAGGGCCAATTGTATTTCGATTAAAATATTTTTATTCCTGATTCTATTTCTCACGGATGAGATTTTGAAAAACAGTATGCGGGAGCACTGGTGGGCACTGAGCTTCCACAGCTTTTCATGTAAAGCCGTTAAATCGAATGTCAACCAGTGAAAAAATTGAGAATGGTGTTGGATGTCTGTGTTGCAAAGTTCTTCTTATGTTTTTTTGAACCTATAGTTCAAATACGCGTAAGCAAGGGAATAGGATCGGCGGTTTAGTCTCTCCCTGCCATCTTCGTTTAAAAAAGGCTACATGTTTATCTGTTTACTTTATTGTCTATGAACTAGTTAAGATATTTTGTTTTATATTTCTAATTTGACTGTTTCCAACTCAACATTTTTCTTCTAAACTTTTTCTTTACTGTAATTACACTAGCAACCCGGGTCCTGTTCCTTACGTCAGTTCGGGTGACCCTATGTTCTGTAAGTGAGCTCAGTCCTATTAGCAGACCAATTTGAATTCACCCCCCCCCCTCCCAATCCGAGTCTTCCACCATTATCAGGACAGGAATTGCAACATACCCTTGTAATAAAATTTCACAGAAAATAGTAAGACGAAAATAAGTGTTCTATTAACAAAGGTTAATGATTTATGATTGTGACATAAACTTCGCCATCGACCATATAAATTAATGATCATAAAAGTTATGTAAACAATGATGATGATGATAAAAAGGAAGACTGGTAGCAGTTAATTCGCGCCGTGGTACTGGACTGGAATATGGTCTATCATGATCATTAGTTCAAGTAGCGTAAAGTATAAACAAAAACAAATAAATTAGAAATAATATGTTACAAACTTTTACAAAACAGAGATGGATCCTGGAAACAAATCGCAGAATAGAGCAATATAAACCATTAAGACAAGGGAAAATGAGCAGTAAGACAAAACGGTGCTTAGATACAGATTAGTGTGTCCTGCCTGACGGCGAAGTATCAAACAGTTCGTGGTAACAAAAAACATTGGTTATTTTTAAGTTTTCTTGTGCATTGTCCAAATATAGATCGCTTAGCGTTTCCCTTTTTCGAATGTATGCCCTTCCCCTCCTAAATAAGTTCATATTGACAAGCTTGAATTGTGTAGAATTTTTGTATACTAACATGTAGTATCAAGGGTACCTGCAGAAAATTTGGAAGTATGGACAAGCCAGTATGCATTTTGTCCCGAGGGCGCTTTACCAGAAAAATTGTATTTTCATCTTAAGTTTTACAATTTTTATATTCTCAATGTATTCCTGGTTTCTCTATAAGGTATCTGCCTCTCGCTTTTTACTCTGGAGGATATTATCATATTAACGAGGTAATTGTAAATTACAAACTTAAATGCTTTTTGCTAAAATTTAATTTCAACGTTTCTAATTTGAACCTTCTAAAACTAATAGGATTTATGATTTTTTTTTTTTTTGCAGTTACAAAGTAAATAAAACTCATGATAAAATAACCTTAGTAAAATGGGATAAGAAGGATACAACTTGCTCTATTTGAAATCGCTGCTTAAAATCTGAGTGACACAGAGGTTTTTCAGATATTTCAAATAGTTTTTCGATTTTAATTCACGTTTTGGGACGTTTTTTGGACACCAGAATCTACGCCAGACAGGAGAACTAGCTGTTTTTATTTTTTTTCTCCGATATTTATGGCAAATTTTAGAAGGATACAACTTGCTCTTTTTGGGATCGCTGCTTAAAGTTTGAGTGAAAAAGAGATTTATCAAATATTTTAAATAGCTTTTCGTTTTTTATTCACGTTATTGGGACGTTTTTGGTCACCAGAATTTACGCCAAACATGAGACCTCAATATTTTTAGCCTGGTTCTCCGATATTTATGGCAAATTTTAGGGGAAAGACTATAGACCGGACAATCTACCAAGCATAATGTCTAGTGAAAAAATGCTATTTAAAATTAGTTTTGACTTTTGGTCCGAGGATTCAGGCTTCAGGTTCCAATAAGTTTAAAATGGCACTATTTTTAACGTTGTGTAGAAAGATAGCGGGGCTGCAAGATGAGGGTAAGAGATTGTTGTAACTTATTACTGTAAAAATATAACTTTTTATTTCAAGAAATAAAGCTATATATTCAGAAAAGAAAGTTTTCTGGTACCGTGAAAAGAGTGTTTCCCGGGGTTGTAACAAAACGTTGCTTGAAACTTCAACATTTAATTATTTCAGAACCCTGTTATGTGGGATGGCATGTAACTTAAACAGGAAACAGGATTTTGCTTGTTTTGTTTGAAAATTAGTGGATATGAAGAATGGTTACTTCTTAATGCAACCCCTCCCCCATAAGGCAATTTCCCCCATATTTCTTCGTTTGAAGGTTTTTAATTTTTACATGAACACATTTTTTCTTAACTATCCACTATTATTCTCAGGGACAAAAGTGTTCTGTTAATTGAAACACTGCTTTCAGTTAAAGCGCGTGCTACTTGATACAGTCTAGGGGATCGCCGTCAAGCAACTTGGAGGGAGCTAAGAAGGATCATAACTCTATTCTGAGTTATCCATGAACATTAATAGATAGTGGCTGGTAGTTAAATATATTTGGTGGTTGTTTTAATCTTAGTTAAATTTGCGAAGAGGCTGTGCTTCCTTCCATCGTTGTTCGTACTTAGGCTCATGTAGTAAAGACATGAAAAGAACTTACTTTCATTTTCTTTGCTTGTAGAATGTTATCAGTAATTAACCCAAAAATAAACTGCTGAGGCTTTTGATTTTTCGGACGTTATATATGATAAAATAAAAAAAGGTGACCACGCCTTGCTGGCAGCATTAATATTCAATATAAGCATAATAATGTGAAGTTAGTTCCTTGAACCGATATTTTGTGCCTCAGTCACCGAGATTCATAAAGGCATAAGTCATTTGGTAATCTAAAAATATACAAAATAGAAATACATTAATATTGAAAGCGATCATTGAAATAGATGGCAGAATAAGAAAAATTGTAGGTAATCTATTTCAATCAGGGTATTGCATTCTGGCGATCATTTTTTTTATTATCACTTTTCAAGTTATTCATTCTCCGGGTTTTTGATCTTTCCATTCCTTTTGCCTTGACATATTAAAGGATCTTAACGGGTTAAAAAAAAAAATCCTTTTTTAAATGAGCCAAATTTCTGCTGAAATGACCTGTATTGCGTTTCGTTTTCATCCACGTAGGGTTCTGACCAGTGTTGGCATAAGTCCTTCAAACTTTTTGCTTGAGTAAGTATACGGTACGTACCTACACAAAATGTTTCCAAATGATGTTTGATTTTCACGGATATTCCTAACCAATAATGAAGTGCAAGGAAACAGGGTTGAGAAAACGCAACAACAGAAGTAATTATTTTTGTCTTATTGATACATAACATATCAAGTTTTACTGTTATCCGTCTCAATGGCGTCAGTTAGTGAAAATTTAGGGGCGGGAGCAAAACATCTTTTTCGAATTCTTAATGGGGTAATTTTGCTGTTTTACCATTTTTCATTGAAAATACAAGAAAAAGGTATTTGTCAATGAAAACACAAAAAGAAGGTATTTTCAAAGTCTACGGGTTTGGGGAGATCAAATGTTTCCCCTTCTTATTGATGCCACAATTCCTTCTATTTAAAATCGTTTTGCATAAAGGCTGTCAAATACTTATACGGTTTATTAGAAATAAGAGGAAAATTCAGATATGGCACTGCTTCGAAACTATGCACTTTTGATACATTATTGACTAGTGCTGTTCAAATAGATCATTATTTATTAGACTAGTTGTAAAAAATTTATTCATAGAATTTGGCCCTATAATATACAAATTAAATGGACTAAATAATATAATACCAACAATAATTTATTGTAAACCCGCTTGCAAAAAATTATAAAAAAAAACGTAGCGCAGAAACACAAAATAAAACTGATATAACTTCTAATTATCGAACAAAAACAACATATTAAACAGTTGGTAGTAACGAACTGTAAGTATAAGAGCGACTCGGCCCAATAGTAATCGAAACTCTAAAAGGATTATTTTAAAACGATTAATACACCAAAAGAATCGGCCTTGTACGCTGAATAATTAAAGAAAAACTTTCCGAATTTTTTTTTTTAATAAAAGTAAAGAGTCATATTAAACTTAAGACCAGCAGAAATAAATTCCTATAAAAATTCAAATTTAACACGACCAGAAATTACAATTAAAGAATTAATGAAACCCAAAACGAATAGAAACTAAAATAAATGATCACATCAAACATAAAGATAACATATACTGATATAGATGAATAAATCGATCATAAAGCGAGTAACGATTAAATTAGATATACAAGTCAAACTTAAATCGAACAAAAGTTACTTCAAGCAGGAGTCTATTTTCTGCCCCCTTCCCTCTTCTATGAACATAAATGTTCTAAAGCCTATTGCGTCATTTGTGTCCTCTTGGAAATTATCAATGTTTTGAACAGTGTGCTCTGTTTTCCCAACAATCGACGACAAATGAAAAATAAATCCTCATAATAAACAAGATGACTGGGAAGTACTATGGAAAATAAACTGGATAATGTAGTATATAATTATATCAATCCCAGGAAACTCAGCGATTGAAAGTTTATTCACTTCAATTTTCTTATTTTTCGAGATTATAACTAAAAAAAAATGTGTACCATAGACATTTTTTTCAATAAGCTCAAATGACGCAACAGGCTTTAGAACGTTTCCAGTTAGAGAAAAGGGAAGGGGGTAGTAACTAAACTCCGCCTTGAAGCAATTTTTGTTCGTTTCAGTTTGACTAGAATATTCAATTTATTCTTTATTCATTTAAAATATATTTATTCATCTATATCAGTACCTGTTATCCTTATGTTTGATGTCATCAATTATTTCAATTTCTGTTCGTTTTGGGTTTCATTTATTCTTTAAAAAAGTTTCAACTGATTACCCTCGGTCGTTTCTGAGATATTGCTGATACGCCCTCTCGACGACCAGCATGGCACATAGTGTATTTAGATTGTGTTCAGCATCCCTTTCAAAAGATTTGGGGGCTTATTTCACCCCATAGGCATAGTTAATTGATCTTTGGACTATTTTGAACAAGATGGTTATTCTCTCTGAAGTTTATACGAGAATCCCTTCCTGCCCCCGGGCCCTGGGGGGTTTTGTCGACACCAGAGTTTTGTTACTTAACCTTTCAACTATTTTTAAAAAATTTTTTATCTGATGCATTTAGGGCGTGGAGGAGGGCGTGGAGGAGGGCGGGGGCTAGTTGCCCTCCAATCTCTTTTGACTCTTAAAAAGTGAACAAAAACTTTCAATTTCCTATGAAATAAGCGCGCTCTGAAGCTTATACGAGTATCCCTTCCGTAAAAAATAATATGAAGGATTCGGAGAATCTTTAAATTACAACCCTTGCCCTGAGGGTTGTGGGGGAGTTGTCATCCTCAAAGACCTAATTTCCAGACCTTAAAACAACGTTGAATAAAATGGGTGTCTCAAAATTTTGATTGGATGTGTTTGGGGAAAAGGTGGGCGTGAGAGGGGGGTTAGGTGCCCTCAAATCACTTTCGGCTGTTAAAAAGGGCACTAGCCCTTTGAATTTCCAATCGAATGAGCCTTTTTTGAAGTTTGTACGACAATGACTTCTTTAAAAAAAAACCTTATATGCTCCAAAGGGATAACTTAAAACTCTTGCCTTAGGGGCTGTGGGGGAGTGTCCTTCTCAAATACATCTTTTCTATGTGAAAATCAAATATATTGAACAAAATGACTATCTCAAAACTTTGATAGGATGCATTTGAGGGAATGATGGGCCTGGGGGTGGCTAGTTGCCCTTTAAACACCTTCGAAAATTAAAAAAGGTAAAATTCTTTTTTATTTATGATCGAATTAATCTTTTTTTAAGTTTTTACGAGAAGGCTTTCTACAGAAACCTTTTATGCCCCCAGGACATAAATTACAACCCTTACCCTGAGGGTTGTGGGGAAGTATCCTCCTGAAAAATATATTTTATATGTGAAAATCAACTACGATTAACAAAATAGTTATCTCAAAATTGTTATTGGTTAGTTTTAGGAAAATGAGGGGCGTGGAGGGGGGGGGCTAGTTGCACTCCAAACAATTTTGAATATTATAAAGGGAACAAGCCCTTAGAATTTCAAATTGATTAATCTTTTTTTGAAGTTTCTACGAGAACGCCTTCTATAAAAACCTTATATGCCCCCAGGGCATACTTGAAACCCTTGCCCTGAGGGTTGTGGGGGAGTGTCCTCCTCAAAAATATCTTTTCTATCCGCTATCTCAAAATTTTGATTGGATGTGTTGGGGGGACTGAGGGGCGTCGGGGGGGGGGCTAGCTGCCCTCCAATCACTTTCGACTATTAAAAGGGCACTATCCCTATGAATTTCTAATCGAATGAGCCTTTTTTGAAGTATCTACGACAACACCTTCTATAAAAACTTATGCGCCCCCTGGGCATAACTTAGAACTCTTGCTCTGAGGGTTGTGGGGGAGTATCCTCCTAAAAAACACCTCTTCTATCTGGAGATCAACAACGCTTAACAAACTGGATGTTTCACAATTTTGATTTGATGTGTTTTGGGGACTGATGAACGTGGGGGGGGTTTGTTGCCCTCCAATCACTTTCGACTATTAAAAAGGGCACTAGCCCTTTGAATTTCCAATCGAATGAGCCTTTTTTGAAGTTTCTACTACAACGCCTTCTATAAAAACCTTATATGCCCCCAGGGCATAACTTAAAACCCTTGCCCTGAAGGTTGTGGGGGAGTGTCCTCCTCAAAAATATATTTTCTATCTGGAAATCAACTACACTGAACAAAATGGTTCTCTTAAAATTTTGATTGGATGTGTTTGGGGAAATGATGGGCGTGGGGGGGGGGGCTATTTGCATTACAATCACTTTCGACTATGAAAAAGGGCACTAGCCCTTTAATTTCAAATAGATAGATTCTTTATGGAAGTTTCTACGACAACGCCTTCTATAAAAACCTCACATGCCTCCAGAGGATACTATAAAATCCTGGCCCTGTGGATTGTGGGAAAGTGTCCTCCTCAAAAATATATTTTTGATCTAGAAATCAGCTACCCTGAACAAAATGGCTATATCAAAATTTGGAGTGTTTTGGGGATTAATGGGCGTGGGGGGGGGGCTAGTTGTCCTCCAATCATTTTCGACTATTAAAAAGGGCACTAGAACTCTCGATTTCAAATCGAATGAGCCCCCTTTGAAGTTTTTACGACGACCCCTTCCATATAAAGTGCCCCTGGGGAAAAAATAATATTAATAAAACATTGGAGCCTGTACTATAGGCAACGCTACAGCGTTGCCTCTGATAGTATTTGCTATCAGGAAATATTCAGAAAATTTTTAGGGGGGATTTTCTGCAGGGGCGAGGAAGATTTTCCGCTGGGAATTTTCCGGGGAAGCTTTACATGGGGAGGGGGACGGAGATTTGCTGGCGGGGTTTTGCCGTCAGGAATTAAATAGAAATAGCATTTTTTTTTCATTTGAAAGTAAGGAGGAAAATTAAAATTTTAAACGAACAGAAATTATTCCCTATTTAAGGGGGCTGCTCCTGCCCCTTGCTCTTTACGCAAAAGTTTGATTTTTTCCCTGTCCTTTAAGAAGAACGATTCCTGAAACTTAAGGTTTTGAATGAGAAGTACTTTTAGTTCAGTTTTTACTCGTACAGGGTGAGGCTCGAGGAAGGGTCAGCTCCCCTTATATGAGGAATAGTTTCTGTTTGTTTTAAAGTTTTATGTTGTTCTTTGCTTTCAGTTGAAAAAAGTTCTTCAGTTTCAGTTTTTTTTATTTATTTATTTAATTGCAGCAAGACACAAATATCAGAGGTAACGTAATAGCGTTGCAGTAAAGAGCCGTAAGGCTTTTTTTATTTTTTATTTTTTCCAGATTCACTTCATGTGGTTGAGACTCATGCGATTGAGAATGGAGTTCTAATGCCTTTTTTAAGAGTTAAAGTGAACGAAGGGAAGCACGCCCCCTCCCCCCCTCACACCCTTTTAGTAACCCTTTCCCCAACGACGTGCGATCGAATTTTGAAACAGCCATTTCGTTCCAAATAGTCTAAAGGTCTAATAACTATCCCCGAGAATATCATAACCCCACATCCCCTGGGGCTGGAAATTATACGAGTTCTCCATTATTTGCAGATAGGGATTGGTATAGGGAAAGCTGGGCATGTTTCGATCTCCAAAAAGGCTTAGAGTTTTAAGAATAACTTTCAAGAGATGTTAATAGGAATGGTGAACAAAATTAAAACTTACTATGTGCATGCTGGTTGTCAAAAAGGGTGTATCAGCAATACCTCGGGAACGGCTGGGTGTTCTAAGTTGAAAGGTCCAGGGTGGGTTGAGGGGAATGTTGAAAAGCCTTATAAAACTTTATAATAACTTTGTATTAACCAATAATAAAACTTTGGCAACCAAAAACAAACCGAAATTGATTTTAAGAAACTTTCCTAAAAGACCTTTTTTTAAAGAAAGTAAAGAACTATATGAAAACTAAGGACGAGTAGAAATAAAGTCATATAAAAATTCAAGTTTAAATCGAACAGAAATTATTGTCAAAGAATAATTGAAACCCAAAACCACTGTATATATAATAGGTATACATACCACTGTATATATAAATAGGTGTATATATAATATAAACTAATTATATATACAGTGCCCAAAACGAACAGAAATTGAAATAAATAATCACATCAAACCTAAGGGTAACGGGTATTGATATAGACGAACAATTAAATCTTAAATCAAGTAAAAATTAAAATGAAAAATCAAGTCAAACTTAAAACGAAGAAAGTAATAATAAACAGGAGTTTGTTTGCAACCCCCCCCCCCTAACCGTAAACCTTATAAAGTTTATTGTGTTATTTGCGCTTTACTGAAACAAGATAAATTTTAGTTTTTTTTTTAATTATAACATTGAAAACTAAAACATTCATTGTTAACAAAATCTTGAATTGCGGAGATTTCCAGGAATTAAGATAGTTATATATTAATTGAAAATACATGTATTTTCATTGTTGAAGATACATGTAATCTTCAACAAAACGCAAATGGTACAATAGACTTTAGAAAGTTTATGGTTAGGGTGGGGGGGGGGGGGCAGTATCCAATTTCTGTTTGTAGTGCATTTTGTTCGTGTTATGTCGGACTTGAGTTCTCACTTTAATTTTTATGCGTTTTAGGATTTAATTATTCATTTTTACCAATACCTGCTACCTTTATGTTTGACGCGATTATTTATTTTAATATCAGTTCAGTTTGGGTTTCAATTATTCTTTGAGAGTAAATTGGGGTTGTTTTAAGTTTGAATTTTTGCAGGAATTTGTATCTGCTCTTCTTTTGTTTTAATGTAGTTTAGTTTTAATCTTAACTTTTCTTTCAAAACCTTTTTTTCTGAGAGTTATTTTTTCTAAATTAATTATCATTAAAACTTCAAGGAGGAATCCCAATGGCATTTTGGAAGGACACGATTCGGTGCTATTCTATCGACCGCGTTTCTAATTCAGGAACAAACAAAACATGGTCATCAATGTGGTACTTTTCCAAAACAATTGTGTTTCGTAGATACGATTGGAGGCCCAGTAGAAACTTTAGGTAGGCTACATAGGCCTGAACGAATGCGAAGCTTATCTGTGTATCTAGGCCTAATCCAGCATCATTATGGGGAAATATGGGGAAATATACTCGAGAGGGCAACTTCTGAGAACAAACAAAATTAAATATGTTTGTTATGATTAAACTTAAGGCTACCAGTTTTGTATACCTCATTCTTAGACCGGAAACAACTTTGTCGACAACGAGAAGCTTTGAGGTTCTTAAATCGCCTCCGTAGTTTTTACCAAGATTAACTAAAAAAAAAAACAAGTTTATTTAAAGAAAGAAAAACGAGCAAAAATGGGGTTTTTATAGGCCAAATGAAGATACTGAAAGAACGAAGCGAATATTTCGAGAGGACAAACGCCTCTCTTCTTCAGCGCGAAACAAATCGATGTATCAATAAAAGCCAAAAATTAAAAAAATTAAAACTAACTACCTAACAACCATAAAAGCGAGTTATTCGCCAATATCCGCGATTTGAACAAAATACAAAAAATATGAACTGTCATCGACGGATACTAGCAAACAACTGAACAAGGAAAGGAATCAATTCATTCACTCGAAAAACATAACGAACCAGCAATTAAATAAGTTGGAAAACTATGTCATTTGATTTAGGATTTTAATTAAGGCATTTCTTGCAGACACCCTTTGAGACCTAAGTGGTTGTTCACGTGTTTGATTAGATGATTGGGAAAGTGGTTCAAGGTTTATTTCAGTGATCACTAAAGTATCGGATTCTCTTTTGAGAAAACCGAAATATGACTCGTTTATTCTTAAATCACCGGAATCTCTGTTTAAAGCTAGACCTAAATGTTGGTATTTATAAATTTCAACAGCTTCTCTGTAGTGCTGGACAATACCTTTATCATTCGAAATAAGACTAGCTTGACTAAACAAAATAGTATGGTCTGGTTTTTCAAAATGTGCTCTGCAAGGGCAGAGTCAAAATTTTCTGGTTTTTCCGCTTTTTAAGTGTATTATTAATTGAACTAGAGTACTGAGTTAATCTATCTGTTAGTCGCTGATTAGTTCTTCCAATATACC